>NW_027507881.1:8602936-8617936 GCF_037356315.1 Lithobates pipiens
CGCCTATGGAGATTATCAAGGGTAAAAGTTTGTCGTCATTCCACGAGTGGGCACAACTTTTGAAGCCTGACATGTTGGGTACCAATGTACTTGGCGTAATGTTATCTTTCACAATATAAAAAAAAAATTGGGCTAACTTTTTTTACAATTGTATTATTTTATTTATTTTTTTATTAAAAAAAGTGCATTTTTTTCACAGCTCGAAATTGCAAAAAGTAGTACAGAAACTACTTTTTGAAATCTGTGCGGCGCCGCACCGATTTAGGACGGTGATATTGACAGCTGCTATGCCCATCCCTCCCCCCTCCTGCCCCTTCACAGAAACCTTTGTTTTATGTGAACACATTTGCAAATTACAAAGGCTTCTCTGAATGGGCAGCAGAGGCGAGGGGTGGGCATAACTGCCCTGTGTGCCTCTCTCAGCCCTGCCTCCAGTGTATTTCTCAGCAGCGCAATAAACCTGTCCGATATAAATAAATAGAGTTAAGTTCAGGAGATGTCATGAACCTCCTTAGACTTGACTCAAAGTGTGTCTTCACTTTGTGCAAAGGAGCTGAATTCCTGGAATTTAACTTTAAAATCTGTTTCTTCTGAAGAAAACAAAGAGGTGGTCAAAACCCAACAGATGGTCTCGCACGTCTTGGTGTGCGTCCGTGAGGCTTTGTGGTATGGCAAAAAAAAAAAAAGTAGGATGTGTAATGTTAGGTAGACAATGGGGGTGATTTACTAAAGTCAAATCCACTTTGCACTATAAGTACAGTCGCTGTGGATGTGAGGGGAAGCTCTACTGATTTTATCAGCCAATCATGTGCAAGCTAAAATGCTTTTTTTTTTTTTATTTTTTTATTATTATTATTTTCCTTGCAAGTTCCCCTCAGATCTACAGCAACTGCACTTCCACTTGTAGCGCAAAGTGGATTTGATTTTAGTAAATAACCCCCAATCTGTCCTCCGGACACACCCAATGGAAATTAAAGCGGAGGGCCGTTTATAAAATGAAAAAAAAAGTCAGCAGCTGCAAACACTGCAGCTGCTGACTTAATCAGCCCACTTACCTGTCCAGGGCGCCCGCGATGTCGGCCGCCCGAGGCCGACCCGTCCCTCGGCTCTCAGGTCCCGGCGCCGCCATTCCTTGTAAAGGAAACAGGCAGTGGAGTCTTACAGCTTCACTGCCCGTTTCCTACTGCGCATGCGCGAGTCACGCATCGCTTTGTGAATGGGACGCTCTGTGTTCTGGAACACACAGTTCCCAGAACACAGCGCGACCCATTACCCAGAAGACGCCGCACGGAGGAGAGAAGACAGAAGATCTCCGCGGAGGAGGAAGAGGAAGATTAGAATGATGTGCCTAGCAACAGGCACTTCTGGTAAGTAAAAAAAAAAAAAAAAAAATTTTCATTTTTTTTTTTTTTAGATTTTTTTTTTTTTGTAATTTTTTTTATATATTTTTTTTTTTTTCAGGGTGGCCCTCCACTTTAATAGGGCTGCATCTAATAGGACACAGTGCAGAAGGCTTTCAGATAAGTGGTAGGCAGTGCTTCACCTCCTGATCGCCTGCAAACCATAAGTCAGAAGCTTTTGACAAAGTGATCCACCATGGTTTGCAACTCTGCAGCATTGTCCATGTGAAACGGGACCTAAAGCAACTGCCACTCTTTTTTGTGGGTTTTATTTATCTATTTTTGTGTTTTTTTTTTGGCACTGACCTGTACAGCAGTCTCTGTGATGACTTGTTGGTACAGACTACAGGAACATTTTGGACCGGGACAAGGGGTGGGCAGGAGCGGGCGGCTGCCTTGGGCAGTGTGGTATCATGTGAGGTAGGTGGCCACCATGAGGAGATTGATTTTTATTTTTCCAGAGGGGGGGATGATTGAGGGGTGGTTGCGCTAGGAGGGGGATTTGGAGTAGGGGGTAGACATGTGTACTGATGAAACATTTTTTCGTTTTTGTTTCATTTTTTTATTTTTTTTTGGGTGGGAGTTTTCGGGTCCTTCGTTAAATCCGAAAATAAGAAAAAAATCCAGATAATTTCTAACTATTAAATTTTAGGTATTGGAATTTTCTTAGTAAATGAAACAAATACAATTCCGAAAAATTGAATGCTGCATCTAAACAAATGGAATGGAACTAATTAATAATAAAACATTTTTATTATTAATTTGTTACGTTCCTTTCTTTAGATGCGGCATTCGTTATTTTGGATAATTTGTAACTTCAGATAAATTCGTATTCGTTACCTTCACTAACAGCCAAATTTTAAAGGACATTCCAATACCTATAATTTAATAGTTAAAGCAGAGTTCCGCTTATAAAAAAAATAAAAATGTCAGCAGCTACAAACTTTTATTAATCGGACACTTGCCGGTCCAGCGAGGTGGAGGAACGAATCCGCTGCCGCTCGTCTCCCCCTCCTCTTTACGGCGCCAGCATTGTAACTGTGGCTTCACAGCCGGGCACCCACTGCGCATGATGCGAGCCGCGTGGCGTGACTGGCCGGGCAGTCATCTGGGATGTATGCCAGATGATTGCCGGGGGGGAGAGGTGCACTGGGAGGAAGTGGGAGCTGGAACCCTCTAAAAAGAGGGTAGCAAGACTCTGACAGCCACAAGGATGACACCCATGATGTTTTGCAATAGCTGGAGGTCCACTAATTGCATATCCCTGGTATATTCTGTGAGGCATTAAATAAACCATGTCAAGTATTTTAAATTGTATTACTTGATCTCTTGTGGCGACCAATTGTAAAAGGGTTTAGTCCCAAATATCGTTTAAAGCCTTGTACACACGGTCGGAGAATCCGTCGGAATGCGTCTTATCGGACCGTGTCGTCGGATAATCCGACTGTGTGTGGTCTGCATCGGACTGATTCCATCCGAATCTCCGTCGGACCCAGTTTTCCAACATGTTGGAAATATTTTCCGACCAACTGGTTTGATCGGACATACTCCGATCATGTGTAGAGAATTTTGATCGGACCAAGTGCCACGCATGCTCAGATCAAATTCCTACATCAAAGCTATTGGCTACTAGCCTGAATGTAGTCCCATCGTAACGAAATTACGTCATCACGTTCTGAATGATCGGATTTTTCGACAACTTAGTCCGACCGTGTGTATGCAACAGTTTTGGATAAGATCCGACGGGCAAAATCCGACGGATTTGGTTGGCAGAATGTCCGACCGTGTGTACAGGGGCTAAATCTTCTCCATTGAGTTCCGCTAACTCTGCCTGCCATCTGAGCATCGGGGGGGGGGGTCAAATCCACATGAAACGAGGGCAGAAGTGCCTTGTGAATTAAGGAAAGTGGTTTGAGTAGAGCAGCGTTTCTCAACTCCAGTCCTCAAGGCGCCCCAACCGGTCATGTTTTCAGGCTCTCCATTATTTAGCAAAAAGTGATTTGATCAGTTTCACTGCCTTAGTAATTACCACTGCCATTTTCATGGGGGGGTAAGACTACTACGTAATGTTTCAAATGAGCAGCCTCCAAGACTACCAAGGACTTAGTATCATCCGCAACTGCCCAGTCATGGGCATCTGTGAATGTGGATAGCCAGAAAATAGGGGTGAAGGTCCGGACATGTAAAGCCTCCCTGTGCCCAGGGTCTACAATGTAACATAAAGAGCAAAGCGGAAGCTCTGCTTGTTTACTCCCCCCCCTCTGCTGCCACATTTGGTACCTTTCGGGGTGGGGGAGCGGATACCTGTCAAAGCCAGGTACCTGCTCCCACTTCCTGGTAAGGTTGCTGGCAATCTACGTAATTTCTGACACCCCCTCCCCCCCTGGACCTTGGTGGCACTAGCTTTGCCTAAATAGCTAAGGTAGAACGTACAGGTTAGGAGGAGAGTTGAGTTTGCCACACTACATGCCTCAGGGTCTATGGGCAAAATGAAGGACTTCTCCCAATTTGTGTGCAGGCCATAAAAGTGTTTCAGTGACAGATGGACCTGGATGGTCCTTCAGGAACAAAATTAGTCTTCTGCATTTAGTACTAGCTTTTTGATAATCAAACCAACCCGGATATCAGCTACTTTATTTTATCAGATTTCACACACGTATGTTTGAGCGTTAGGGTGCACACGCTAATGCAATAGGCTGTGCACACATAGTCACTATGTCTTGTAGGTAGGTACAATTGTGGTGTCACATTTCAGAGCCCCACCTTCTGAGCTTCAGCGGTGCTGAGAGGAGTTTCAGGAGGCGGAGTCAGTACAGGAATCACTGCTTGCAGGCGTTCTGTGAGATTAGGCAAGCGGTCGACTTTTATAACTGAAGTGACATTCCGTCACGGCCATTTTGGTACAACCCGCAGTCGCCCACAGTAAGCATAGTCAGAAGACGGCAAGCCGACATCTTTTTACACCGACTGGAGTCTTGCATTTCACACTTATTTTAACTAGTAAACTGAGTTTATATTGGGTAATACATTATTTAATAATCCATCTGACTGTTTTGATGTTGAATTTTAAAAAATAAGTGTGAAATGCAAGACTCCGGTGGGTGTAAAAAGATGTCCGCTTGCTGCCTTCTCACTGTATCCTTCCTGTGGCCGACTGTGGGGGTGAACCAAGATGGCTCTTGCAGAACACTGGTACCATGGGATATGTAGTCCTTACAGGAGAAGCTACAAGCATGCAGAGAAATCCAGGAAGTTGTGTAAAGATGGCCGACAGCACTCACGACATGAGTCAGTATAGGAAGGTCTGCAGGCAGCAAAGTACCATGGGCTAAAAATGGAGAAGCTGCAAAGCATGCAGGGAAGCCAGAACATTGTGGAAAGACGGCCAGCAGACAGGCAGCACTCAACATGAAAGGAGGTTTTCCAAACAATCTTATATCGGATTCTCTAGTACAACCAGTATTTGTATTGTTATTACAATGCTGATATTCTAAAAGTGTATGCTGTTAATCTCATTTAACCACTTGCCGACCAGCTGCCGTCATTATACTACGGCAGGTCGGCTCTTTCCTGTGAATTGCTGTAGGTGTACGTTGGCTCCTTTTAAGAGCCTGCTGCATGCCTGGCCACCAGCTTTCGTGGGAAAGAGCGAGAATGGGGATCTGCTAATGTGAACAGACAGATCTGCTGTTCCTAGTGATTAGGAACAGTGATCTCTATCTCTCCTCCAGTCAGGCCCATCCACCCCCCACACAGTTAGAAACACCTCCCCGGGAACACGGAAAAAAAAAAACCCCTAGTTTGTAGACGCTATAACTTTTGCGCAAACCAATCAACATACGCTTATTTTATTATTATTTTTTTCCCCAAAAATATGTAGAAGAATACATATCGGCCTAAACTGATGAAGAAATTTCCTTTTTTTATGTTTTTTTGAATATTATAGCAAAAAGTTAAAAAAAAATAGGATTTTTATTACAGCTTACCTGTAAAATCCTTTTCTTGGAGTACATCATGGGACACAGAGCCTAAGTAATTACTTTTTGGGTTATGGGCCACCTTCAGGTGATGGACACTGGTATACCCAATACAGAAAGTTCACTCCCTATATAACCCCTCCTCCTTCCAGGAGCGCATCAGTTTTTGTAGCAAAGCAATATATTTAAATCCCAAAAGATGGGAGGGAACTCTGTGTCTCATGATGTAATCCAAGAAAAGGATTTTACAGGTAAGCTCTAATAAAAATCCTATTTTCTTTATCGTACATCATGGGACAGAGAGCCTAAGTAATTACTCAATGGGACATTCCATAGCAATGCTACTTGAGGGGAGGGAGATACAACCCGCAGGGTACCGCCAGACTTGAGGACTTATACTGCACACTGCGCCCAAAAACGATATCCTCCTTCCATCCACCTGATAACATTTTTGTGAATGTATGCACTGAAGACCAAGTTGCGACCTTACAGATCTGAGCCATGGAGGCCTGGTGAAACTGCCCAAGAAGCACTAACCGCCCTGGTAGAGTGCGCCTTAACTTGAAAAAGGGGGAATCTTACCCCTTAAATTATAAGTTTGAATTAGAACTTGCCGAATCCACTTAGCGACAGTGGATTTCGATCCTGCCTGTCCTTTCTTGGGACCCTTTGGCAGAATATATAAGACATCAGTCTTAAGAATCTGAGCAGTTGTCTAAATAGATTCGCACTGCTCTCACCACAGCAAGACAATGCACTGACTTTTCTTCCCTGGAACGTGGTTTTGGAAAAAAAAAAACTATGGCAGGACAATATCTCGGTTCAGGTGAAAACCTGAAACCACTTTTGGCAAAAAGCCTGGACGAGAGCGTAACACCACTCTGTCCTCATGAATAATGAAATATGGCTATTTACAAGAAAGAGCAGCCAATTACAAAACCCTCCTTGAGGAGGATATAGCAACCAAAAATACCAGCTTCCTTGTCAGAAAGGCTAAGGGCATATGCTTATCAGTTCAAATGGCTGTTTTTGTAACACTGACAAAAGTTCAAGTCCCACTTAAAGGTGTTTTAACTGGCGGATTAATCTGTATCACCTCTTGCCAAAAAAATAAAAAATAAATTAAAAAAACGGACTAAGAATGCGTAGCAAGCGGTCTTTGAAATAAAATCGATAAGGCTTGGACTTGGCCCTTGAGGCCAACTTCATCTCTACGCCCAATTGTAGAAAGGCAAGAATTCTGCCTATGATATATCTCCGAAGGTGCCAACCCTTGGATTCATACCAGGAAACATAAGCCTTCCAGACTCTATAATATATTGTTCTGGAAGCTGGTTTCCTTGCATTAATCAAAGTAGAGATAACTGACCCAGAAAGCCCACGTTTCTTCAGAATGTGGGTTTTTAATAGCTAGGCCATTAAATTGAGCATTCGTAAAGTAGGATGGAATATCAGCCCCTGTGAGAACAGGTTGGGCCTTAGTGGAAGGAACACGGACCCTCCACTGCCATCTTTAGGATTTCTGCATACCATGACCTTCTGGGCCATGCTGGTGGTACCAGAATTACTGGTTTTCTTTCCAGGTTTATCCTGCAAAGAAGTCAAGGCAGCAATTGAATAAAGGGAAATGCATAGATCAGTGAGAGCTGATCCCACGGGTCACCAACGCATCTGTTCTACATGCAAATGGATCCCTTGTCCTTGACACAAAGTTGACTAACTTTATGTTAAACTGGACGCTAGAAGATCTACGGCCGGAGTCCCCCATCTTTGACAAACAGCCCAAAAATATGTTGGGGTGAAGAAAACCGTTCCCCTGGGAATAATCTGCTGGCGACTTAAGTAGCCTGCCTGCCAATTCTCTACTCCTGGAATGAAGACTGCAGATGGGCATGGAATATTTCTTTCTGCCCAGTTAGAATATGGTTCACATCTCTCTGCGATGAGACACTCTTGGTGCCCCCTTTGGTGACTGAGATAGGCCACAGCTGTGGCATCGACGGAGTGGATCCTGACAGGACAACCTCTCAAGCTGGAAGACCAGGCGTTCAGAGCCAGAAGCACTGCCCGAATCTCTAGGATGTTGATGGGCAAGGCTCTTTCGGTTCTTGAACACTGTCTTTGGATAGTTGCCTTCTCTGACGTTACCACTGGTCCTTTAGGGACTGACAGATGCCTATTGCAGCGACTGCAGGCTGAGAAATGGCACCTGCCAGGAAAAAGAGGATTTTACCAAAAATTCCAACTTCTTATCTGTTGGATCCTTTAAGCATTTGTGCATTGTCTACTGGACAAGTAAAATTTTTCATGATGCTGGAAATCGCAGCGTCTACTGCTGGTACTTTCCTTCTTTTGTCCATGGGATAGAGAAATGAGAAACTCGTTGGAGGGAGAAAAATTGCTCATCTAGATGATCCCATTCAGTATAAATAAGCTTTTCTAGTAATGCATGAAAAGCAGTGGCGTCGCTAGGGGGTGGCTTTTGGGGCTATAGCCCCGCTCTCTGGGGACCCTGATTTTAAGGGGGAGGCTTTCTGTGGGGACCCTGCTGCAAAGGGGAGGCTCTCTGGGGACCCTGCTGCAAGGGGGAGGCTCTCTGGGGACCCTGCTGCAAGGGGGAGGCTCTCTGGGGACCCTGCTGCAAGGGGGAGGCTCTCTGGGGACCTTGATGTAAGTGGGGGGCTCTCTGGGGATATATATATACATGTATATTACTGTATATGCCCACCCAAGTGTATGACTTTCTTTACTACGCTGCTATGGCTCTATCCCCAGATCTTTTGTAGACCTAGCATCGCCCCTGATGAAAAAGCCGTAAAGGTTTTAAAGAAGCCAAGGAAGGGACCGAACTTTCAGCTGACTCTGTTAGGGGTAGCATGAAAAGTGTAACGAACCATCTCCGTAAGAGTTTGTACCATCAATCTCTCAGATTGCGAGGTTGCATAAGGTTTATCAACTGTTGTTTCCTCCACAGAGGAAAAATCGGCTTGTTTTTCTACGTGATCGCCTGAGGGTAATACCTCACCCTCTGCCCACTGGTCCCTTGGTAAAGGGTTTGAGGTGGGGAAGGGGGATCTAGCACGCTTCCTATCCCCTTAGATGGAGGATGTAATTAAAGCTGCTAATCTTCCTTCTAAGCCCTGCAGGGCAGACGAAAATGCATCTTCAGTCACGTATACAGGGGCTGAAATGTGAAAAGCAGTTGCACCACCAATCTGTTCCAAAGACTCGCCCTGGCTTGACATATATGGCATCTCCAGAGAAGAGGACAGTGTGGAGGCATGACTGGAGTTCCCAGCGCCTGGGGGTGGAACTTTGGGTGCCTTAGTAGTAACCTTGGAGGCCATAGTGCCAAGCACAAAAGCAGAGACACTCCAAGAACTGTTCTATTTGCTAAGCAATAGTAAGAAAAACCAATGGCAGCATAGATTAAACTGATGCTAAACAATGTTTTCTCCTATACCGAAAATGCCTTTGTACACCCCTCGCATGCTCCAGCGCTCCTGTGGCAGCTCTACATTCAGCTGCTCTAGTACACACATCTAGTGATAAGGGCGTCAGCCTTTATCTCTCCCCCCCCCCCAGACTTCTCAGGTGTAAGCCTGATTGCCTTGCGCCGTGAGTCCGCACACGGCTCCAACGGCTTTAGCCACGCCCCTTCAACCCGCCCACCTCCTCTTTCAAAGAGAATCTAAGCCCGCCCGCGCGTGAACGCCGCAGCTTCGGGTCTGGAGACACAGACCAGAAGGAGGAGAGGAGGCTGCAACCGCCATGCGGCATCTCTGTCTTCTCTATGAGAAAAAGCTTCTTTGTATATAACAAAAGGCAAGTAAATGTTTCTCTAAGAAAAAACGCCCCACACCCCTCGGGGGGAGGGTGTCAGGGAAGCAGGCGGGCGGGGCGGGATACTTTGCAGTTTGAGCTTATTACAAATGTGCCGTCATACTGAGAATGTCACACTGCCCACCGCTTACAGGATGTAATTGTACCTTCACAGTACATGTACCCCCAGCCACTCAGTTTCCCCACTTGGGGGGGAGGACTAAAGAACCCCCTCCAGCTGCTAGGACACGCACGCTGTTGTAGCACGGATTGAAAGGGTATGTGTAGTCTTACTCCCTCTAGAGGAGACTTTAAGGCATTACAGTGTTACATATGGAAGAAAAGGCATAGGTGGACTTTGCAGTTCCTAAGCTTTTCTCTTGAAAACAGACAGATCCAAACTTCGCCCATCACGGCAGGCAGCACACTTAAACCTTCAAAGACCGGGTCCCTTTTAATAGGGGTTCCACTCCTTTGGACCTGTATAGCACCCCTCAGGACAACTTTAGGTAATGTAGCAAGACCAAAAAGAGTCCTTGGTCCCTAGGGTCCAGCCCTCAAAGAGAAGTGTTACAGGCAAAACCTCGTTCTTCTATGTGAGGCCCGGGGACCATCCTGTGGGCGCAGTGGCATGCATGGATCCAGTTGTGGAGGTTTTTTTAAATCCAGCGTGGTTCCCTCTTGGAGCTCCTCAGAACACATCTTCACTCATCTCCAACACCTTAGAAACTGGCGAAAAAACTGAGGTACGTCAGGAAGGAGGAGGGGTTATATAGGGGAGTGAACTTCCTTGAGTGGGTATACCACTGTCCATCACCTGAAGGTGGCCCATGACCCATTAAGTAATTACTTAGGCTCTGTGTCCCATGATGTACGATAAAGAATTTTTTATTTTATTTTTAAATTGACGCTTTTTTTATAGTGCAAAAAATAAAAACTGTAGGTGATCAAATACAACCAAAAGAAAGCTCTATTTGTGGGGGAAAAAAATGACATCAATTTTGTTTGGGTACATCGTCACACGACCGCGCAATTGTCAGTTAATGCGATGCGGTGCCGTATCACAAAAAATGGCCTGATCATTAATTGGGGGGGGAACTTTCAGTTTGTAAGCGGTTAATAGGCAAACAATTTATTTAACCACTTGCCAACCGCTGTCAGCAAATATACGGTCGGCAGAATGGCACAGCTGGGCAAAGTAACGTACCTGTATACTACTTGTAATTTCCTGCCATGCACGCACGTGCCTGCCGCGAGCTCCGTGACGGTGGGACCCGCAGACTCGATCGCCGCAATTGTGTCACAGAGCTGAAGAACTGGGCGATACCGATGTAAACAGCATCTCCCTGTTCTGCCTAATGACAGGACACTGATCGCCTGCTTCCTGTCAGTCATCGGGAGCAGCGATCAGTGTCCACGTCACACACAGACCATCCCCCAGTTAGAAACATTCCCCCAGGACACACATAACCTATCCATGCCCCCTAGTGGTTAACCCCTTCACTGCCAGTGACATTTTTACAGTAATCAATGCAATAGCATTGATCGCTATATTAATGCCAATGGTCCCAAAATTGTCTGATGTGTCCGCAATAATGTCACAGTCATGATAATAAAAAAAAAAATAAAAAAAAAATAAATCACCGATCGCCGCCATTACTAGTAAAAAAAAAAAAAAAAAAAAAAAATGAATAAAAATGCCATAAAACTATCCTCTATTTTGTAAATGCTATAACTTTTGCGCAAACCAATCAATCGCTTAAACTGAGGAAAAAAAGTGTTTGTGTATATATTTTTGGGGGATATTTATTATAGCAAAAAGTAAAAAATTATGCGCTTTTTCCAAAATTGTTGCTCTTTTTTTGTTTATAGCGCAAAAAAAAAAAAAATAATAAAATAAAACACGCAGAGGTGATCAAATACCACCAAAAGAAAGCTCCATTTGTGGGGGGGAAAAAAAAAAAAAAAAAGGACGTCAACTTTGTTTGGGCACCACGTCACACGGCCACGCAATTGCCAGTTAAAGCGACGCAGTGCCGAATCGCAAAAAGTGCTCTGGTCAGGAAGGGAGTAAAATCTTCTGGGGCTGAAGTGGTTAAAAAAAAAAAAAAGAAGAAAAGAAGAATGAACTATGCACAAAATTAACACTTTCAAAACGATAATTTCGTTTCATACTAGGAACCTGAGCAAGAACAACACACAGATGACAGTTTGGGGGTAAAGCACTAGATTTAATGACTGTGGATAAGAATAAATCAACCGTTGTGTGGATGTCAGCTATATAATGTAATTACAGTTAGAATTAATACAGTGCTACCCAAAAATATAATTTCTATTTATTATAACAGGGAAAGTATATAGTACATCCTCATTATACATTGTCAGAACCTGCTGATGAATATTCAAGTAGTGTGGGATCTTTATACAATGTGTGTCCATGCTACGCAGGGGGATGAACATAACCCAATGTACAAGTTATAAGATTAGGGCGGCGTTATAACTTAATTCTCTGCTGTTCTCAGCATTATACACTTTATTAGGTGTAGGGTTACTTAAGGGATACAGGGGGAGGGGTCTATTTATGATAAATGTGATCGACGATCACATTGTTCACCAATTCCCTCGATCATTCTCTAGAGTTGTTACATTGTATCTCTTGTTAGAATATTAGTTAGTATTTCCTAAGCTCCTCGGCTCCATCTAGTGGCTAGAAAGCAGGATTTTACTACTGCCCCTCATATATGAACACTCAAGAAGAGAAAATGGCCTAAAGAACTGGAGGACTTTGCCAATTTTTTTAAATTTTTATTTTTGTAAACAGACCCCTTGGTGTTTTCTGAAGTCTATTTCACACACAAGGAAAAAGGAGTGCGCTGCGACCAGTTACAGCCAAACCCTTTCACAGTTTAGAAGCCAATGAAGGCTTAAAGTGGTTGTAAACCCTTATAACCAACTTTGACCTACAGGTAAGCCTAGATTAAGGCTTACCTGTAGGTAATATCACACGGTATCACACGGTTTAGGAGAAAATTGCCGAAAGACAGGTACCGCTGTCTACGGTGCATGAGCCGTAGACAGCGGCACGCAGGCGCACTAAACGAGCCGCTGTCAACGGCGATATGCCGCGAGCGGCGGCTCCCGTGCACATGCGCGGGAGTGACGTCATCGCGGCTTCACCGAATGACATCGGTGGAGCAGCGAGACCCACCAAGAAGATGGATGCGCCGGACTACAGGGGACAGCGGTGACTTCGCTGGCTCCTGTGTCAGGTAAGTGACACATAATGGACTACTATGCGATACATAGTAGCCCATTATGCTTTACCTTTGCAGGGAATGAAAGAGGAAGTAAACCCATCAGGGAAAGGGCAACGCGATTCGCATAAGTGCAGTAGGAAACCGGTCTCTTAGCCAAGATGCACTCTAGAGGCGCTTCAAGAATCGGCTCAGGTGAGGAGACTGCTGGATGCCAGGACAGGCAAGTACCCCAATAGGAAAAGTCAGCAGCTACAGTATGTTGTATTGCTGGCTGTGGTGGGTGTTTATACAGGCGTTTTTTGTAATGCATGTAAAAATCTGCTTCTTTTTTGCTAGCAAATGACTTAGAACCCCCAAATTTATATTATATATATATATATATATATATATATATATATATATATATATATATATAATTTTATGCAGAGGCCCTAGAAAATAAAATGGTGGGAGTTGCTTTTTTTTTTTTTTTTTTGTCACACAGTATTTGCGCAGCAGATAAATTTTAGTGAACACAAAACACAATATAATGCCCAATTTGTTTGTGTCCCAGGAAGCCGATGCTACCAGTCACGTCATAACCTCCACCATTTTATTTTCTAGGGCAAGGGTAGGCAACCTCGGCACTCCAGCTGTGGTGAAACTACAACTCCCATCATGCCTCTGCCTCTAGGAGTCATGCCTGTGATTGTTAGGGTCTTGCAATGTCTCATGGGACTTGTAGTTTTACCCACAGCTGGAGGGCCGAGGTTGCCTACCCCTGTTCTAGGGTCTCTGCTTAAAATTATATATGTTTTGGTGGTTCCAAGTAATTTTCTTGCAAAATTTTTTTTTTTTTTTTTTTTTTAAATGCAGGTTTTTACATGCATCGCGAAAACAGCCAGCAGCCTGTACAAATCAATGCCAGGCTGACAGATACTGCGGCTGTGAGCATGTCCCCGCATATCCTCGAGGGCTTTCACACTAGGACGGTAAAAAAAAAAAAAAATCCTGCTAGCATCAACTTTGGAGCGGTCAAGGAGCGGTATGTATGCCACTCCTCCATCGCCGTCCTGCCCATTGAAATCCGCAATTTTTTTAACCTTTTTTCGGCCGCTAGCGGGGGTTAAAATCAGCCGCTAGAGGCCGAATACCCTCAAAAATACGACGGTAAAGCCCTGATAAAAATAGCGGCACTGTACCAACGGACCCGCCACCCCAGTGTGAAATGGGACTAAGGTGAAAAAACACCCATCAGTGACCGCCACAAAACAACACCCCCCCCCCCCCCCCCCCCGTTTTTTACATACCTGAAGATTTTGACCCAGGCGGGGACGCACCGTCTCTCTGCCCGGGGTTCTCGGCTCTTGATTGGATAGATTGATAGCAGTGCAGCCGTTGGCTCCCGCTGCTGTCAATCAAATCCAATGACGCAAGCGCTGGGGCCCGAGTCCTGTATTTGGCCTCTATGGTAACCCCCTCGGGAGAGCGCTTCTCCGAGGGGGTTATCCGATGTGGGGAGGAGCTGTGAGAGCCGCCGGGGGACCCCAGAAGACCAGGTTCGGGGCCACTCTGTGCAAAACGAACTGCACAGCGGATGTAAGTATGACATGTTTGTTATTTTTATTTTATTTTTTTTATTTACCTTTACAATCACGTTAAAGGGTACGATTGTTCTGGTATTAGAACTATAATAAGGGCAATTCTAATTCCTCCACAATCCCTCAGTACTGGCCTCATATCATTCTCCGTTCTATCCTTGCAGAAATCACATGCTAGTGTAAGAAAATAACCATTATATAGTAAATTACAGTTCATAGGTGGAAGAAGTAAATCGCCTTTTTTTGGGCAGGGCATGGTGCAGGACACAAATAAAGATTAAATGTGGAGGTCAGTAGGTGTCTCACAGGGGAGTGATAATGGCTCATTACACTCAATCAATCCCCTTCTACTGTTCAGCTTTCAGTAGGAATGCCCTTCGACTTTTGTGGTCCTAGAAAGTAAAAAAAAAAAAAAAAAAGACAACCAAACAATGTACTAAGGCAGGGGTAGGCAACCTCGGCCCTCCAGCTGTTTTGAAACTACAAGTCCCACGAGACATTGCAAGACCCTGACAATCACAGGCATGACTCCTAGAGGCAGAGGCATGATGGGATTTGTCTTTCACCGCAGCTGGGGGGGCCAGGGTTGCCTATCCCCGTACTAAGGAGTAAAACAAGAAAAATAAAAGATTTGGGGAATTAAACAAAAAACCTTCTCCCACCCACTATAAAAAAACAAAAAAAGAAAATGCAAAAAACATTATGCCGTCTTCCTTTTCCGACTCCCCAGACGCTTGCGCCTCTGCTTGTATAAGTGACGAAAATTGATGGCGAGTCCTGTTGGGAGAAAAAAAAAAAAAAAAAGAATTAATGGAATTGCAGGCATACAATTTTAAAACCTACCGATGTCAGCAACATAAGGCTCGGTTCACACCGGTGCGATGACGGAATAGCAGCGATTCCTGTGCAGGTTAATCGCATCACATCTGAATCGCAGACGGTTTCACACCGCTCTGCCAACCGC
>NW_027507881.1:8622936-8632936 GCF_037356315.1 Lithobates pipiens
CAGTCCGGATGCTGTTCTGCATGCGCTATTTTGACGCATTCCAGTGCATTTTCCCCCTCTTTCTTCTTAACCTTAAATGTGGACATGTGTTGCTGTGCGTTTTGGGTGCATTTCAGTGTGTTTTTGACACGTTTTATAGCGTTCCAGTACAGTCCAGTGCAGGAAAATTACAGCGTGTTCTACTATTTTTTTTGCTGGAACTGGAAAGCACTGGTGTGAGCTATGCCATTGAAAACCACATCACCACCTTTTCATGCAAAAAAAAAAAAAACGCACTGGACTGCATGTGGTGTGAACTGGCCCCAATTAGAAATATATATATACACACACACACACACACACATATATATATATACACACACAATACATCGTCAAAAGGATTGCGACACCTGTCTTTACAAGAACTTTAATGGCATCCCAGTCTTAGTCCGTAGGGTTCAATATGGAGTTGGCTCCGCCCTTTGCAGTTATAACAGCTTCACCTCTTCTGGGAAGGCCGTCCACAAGGTTTAGGAGTGTGTCTATGGCAATGTTTGACCATTCTTCCAGAAGCGCATTTGTAAGGTCAGGCACTGATGTTGAACGAGAAGGCCCGGCTCGCAATCTCCACTCTAATTCTTCCCACAGGTGTTCTATCGGGTTGAGGTCAGAACTCTGTGCAGGCCAGTAAAGTTCCTCCACCCCAAACTCGCTCATCCATGTCTTTATGGACCTTGCTCGTTTTCATTTTATTCTGGTGGCATACGGAGCCAAGTATAAAAATTGTGCCCGTGTCCAAATATATATATGGACCCAATTGTACCTATGCAATAAAATACCAGGACTTTGGCTTTAAAAAGAGGAACCATAATTCAAGATACTTACCTTTCCTTAAAGCAGGGTTCCACCCTAAAGTGGAACCTCCGCTGATCGGAACCCTCCCCCCCTCCGGTGTCACAATTGGCACCTTTCAGGGGGGAGGGGGGTGGAGATACCTGTCAAAGACAGGTATTTACACCCACTTCCGGGCATAGACTCCCGTGGGAGTCTACGCCATTTCCTGTCCTGCTGCCCTGTCTGCTGGGACACACACGGGTCTCAGAGACTGCGTGGACAATTCCTATTGCGCTGTGCGACTCGCGCATGCGCAGTAGGGAACCGGGAAGTGAAGCCGATTCGCTTCACTTCCTGATTCCCTCACCTAGAATGGTGGCGGCAGCAGCCGAGGGCCGAGCGATCGATCGGCCTCGGCATCGCTGGAACCCAGGACAGGTGAGTGTCCATTTATTAAAAGTCAGCAGCTGTAGTATTTATAGCTGCTGGCTTTTAATATTTTTTTTGTAGGTGGAATCCCTCATTAACTGATCCCATATTCCTCACCAGCATCTTCAACCTGGCTTTTTCTGGAAGTCTGGCTGCAGGCGTTTTCATTGGACAGCGCAAGATGACATCACTCCTGCGCATGAACAGGAGGCACAGTCATCCTGGCTACCAAGTTCTGTGCCGCAATGTAAATGGAGAAGTTCCTGCGCAGCTCAGTGTACATTCCAAAGAAGATTACAAACAGGCAGGTAGGTTCATTTTATTGCAGAAGAGACACTGCATGTCCTTGTACTGCAATGAACAGCCTGGCCACTCAAAGTCTTGTAAATTAGGGACTTTAGCTCCACTTTAAGTTGGCCTTAAGTGCGGACAATAAAAACAACCTAGGCACACATTGTTTAACTCCTTCACGCAAATTGACGTACCCATACGTCGGTACTCTGACACTAAACACCGGGGTTATGGTAGCAGCTAGCTGCCAAAACCCTGGTATTTTCGGGAACGCCGTATTCATGATAAAAGTGGTCTCCGTGGCGGATTCAGTGCAAGATCACTTGTAATCGGCGGCGGGAGAGGTGCCCACCCCCCCTCCCCCGGTCGTCTCCACCGCTTACCGGACCCACCAGTAGCGTTTGTGTCCTTTCCCGTGGATGGCGACTGAGGGGAAGATGCCCCCCCCCCGCTCGGCTCCATAGCATGGGAGGGCAGAAGTGACGTCCCTTCCGTCGCACTTCCACCCATAGCTCTTAAAAGGAGAATTTTTATTTATTTTTTTTATTGCATTTTAGTGTAAATATGAGATGTGAGGTCTTTTTAACCCCACATCTCATATTTAAGAGGCCCTGTCATGCTTTTGTTTTCTATTACAAGGGATGTTTACATCCCTTGTAATAGGAATAAAAGTGACCGGGAAAAAAATGTTATTTTTATTTTTTAAATGTGCATCCAGCGCAGCAATTACCACAGGTAGCGGCTGGCTGTGCAGAAGCCATGTCCACCATTGACTTGTCATTGTAGTTAACAGTGCCAGCGGCCACACCTGGTCACCGAAAGCCACGCCAAATACTGCTGCTACAATTCGCACCGGCCTTAACATATTCCCTTACAGATAATCAACTGACCACCCCAGTAAAAGCAAAAATAAAAACCAACAATGGGGTAAAAAAAAAAAAAAAAAAGGTTTAGGCCACGTCAGCATCTCCAGCAAGCAGTGAGAACTACTTCTTATTTAAGCCTTTTAACAAGGCAGGAACTATGGCATATGCCTTCCCAATGAATGAAAACTTTTGCAGCTTACAAGAGAGGGATCCAAATGATCTATAATGAGAAGTAAAGGCTTGGTTCTACGAAAGACTACCTTCTAATGCCACCTGGATCATACCTTCTGAAAATGCTCCAAGTGGGTACAGTGGGATCCAAATGGTGTATCTGAGCCACGTGAGAAGATTCCAATCCATATCTATGCAGGCAAGCATGTAGAATGGGTACCTGGAAAAAAAGCACGGAACAGAGAGAGAGTGTGAGGCCACGTCCAGGATATGTACATTGGAGTATTTACATATTCAGAAGAAGACGTAAATGAGCCCCTATCTGACCTCTGTAGTTGAAGGCACCGTGGAGCAACTAATCCTCAAAATCCCTACAGTGCTTCTCTCAGCAGCTAAGCTCACCATCCATAACCACTCCGAGCTCCTGCTCCACCTTTACATAAAATATTAGATAGACAAAAGGATTCCAAGGCTGGGAGAGGGGAGCTGAGCTTCTGAGGAAGTGACTTGAAGGACTTCATCCTCAAACTTTAGTTGGTGTTGGACTACAATATAAAACAAAGGAATTGGGATTTTTCAGGTGCAGTACACACACACACACACACACACACACACACACACACACACACACACACACACACACACACACACACACAAAAGATATATCAAAAATAATTTTATTTTGTAAAAAGTTAAAATCAACAGAATATAATCCATCTAGATCAGTGATGGTGAACCTCGGCACCCCAGATGTTTTGGAACTACATTTCCCATGATGCTCATGCACTCTGCAGTGTAATTGAGCATCATGTAGAAATGTAGTTCCAAATCATCTGGGGTGCCGAAGTTCACCATCACTGATCTAGATAATAAGAGACTGTTTCAAAATGTGCATAATGACAAAATTCTCTACATGTTTCACCACTGGTTAGTAGCTTCCTCAGGAGATTTACATTTGTCAAGCACTGTCTACTGAAAGAAAAAATACAATAGTACAGATAAAATTACAATGATTAATATGCACAAATCCATAAAGTTATACAAAAACACCTATTCAATCCGAAAATTGGCATAGGGACCAAACAAACACAGGGAGCAAATGTTTACTTATATGAAGATGGATTGATAGCAAAATGTATATATGCAAAAATGAGGGCGGGAGGTCAAAGGGTCAGGAGGAAACCCAGAGGAAAGGACATTTTGAAACTGTCTCTTATTATCTAGATGGATTAAATTCTGTTGATTTTAAACTTTTACAAAATAAAATAAATTTTTGATATATCTTTGTGTGCACTGCACCTGAAAAGTCCCAATTCCTGTGTTTATATTGTTACCAAAATAAAGGGATGTGGTGTGTGACGGAACCCATCCCCCACACTCCGCTTGAGTGTTTCCGTCAGTATACCGCTTCCTAAGTCCTGGAACACGAGTCCAATGGATCTGGCTATAGGAACCCCCAAGAACCAGACAACACCAGTCTTGGAGTACATCAGGAATAGCCTTTTATTTGAGATCTCCCATAAATATATACAGCAAGATGACTAAAACCTAACCTAATTAGCATGTGCTAATTATCTAATCATTGACCCAGACTAGTTGACTGAGAGATGAGACTTTTCAGGGTACGTCTCCTAGCTCACTGACTGACTATTCAATACACATTACCATATACATCAACACAGGGTTAATTAGCACAACAACATTGTGTGGAATATTCTTACAAGCCAGACTAGACTCATTTACACAACAGACAGGTGGCTGGAGTTGATGACATTAGCATCTAACAGTTTGTGTCCCAACAGT
Source organism: Lithobates pipiens (assembly GCF_037356315.1). Classification (NCBI taxonomy): domain Eukaryota; kingdom Metazoa; phylum Chordata; class Amphibia; order Anura; family Ranidae; genus Lithobates; species Lithobates pipiens. The sequence goes on from NW_027507881.1 coordinate 8,627,310, forward strand.
GTAATTCAGTCTATTGCTAATATGGCAAATACATATCCAGAGTCTGCGTGTCTTGGGGGGCGGCATGGACCTGAATCCAAGTAACACCTCAGGGGTCCCCAGGCATACAGCTCACAAAGAGCACCCTTCCCCCAAATGCCAGGGCCCATAATCGCAAGGCAAGAGGCTGGCATTCAGTCCCCTCCAACAGCCTCTGTCCCGGCTAGGTCTGTCACATGGTGCAAATAACTTTTAGACGACAAGCGATCAAAATGTTTCTCCTTTGGTGTTGAACTAGTTTACTTCTGGTTAGGAACATGTAAATAGTTGAATACCCATAGCCCAGCCACAGATTTACTTAAAAGAGTAATATATATAATAAAAAAAAAAAAAAAAAAACGCAACAGCTTTTTGGAAACCAGAAGTCCCAGCAGATCTAGGAGGCTACAGAGCTACACCATGGTGAAGATCTGTTGACAACTTCTACCTTTCACAAGGTTTAGCACTGGTAATCCAGCACATTTGGGGGTTCGCATTTAAAAAAGCCTTTCCTGTAAGGTTCATTCCACCTTGGCTCAGCATTCTCAGGGAAAAGACTTCCATAGAAACTCGAGATCTTCCAGGTGGAAGAAAGTATTAAAAAAAAAAAAAAAAAACTCAGACACTTCTCCCAGAACTTCAATGCACCTTGGGTGCTGCATACAATCCAAGGTCCTTTAGGCCCCATTCACACCTGAGCGTAGCGTTTTCAGGCAGAAAAACGCAGGATTTTTGCCACGTTTTTTTACATCGTTTTGCCGCGATACTGTGTAGGTCCAAAAGTCACCAATGTAAAAAGCAGAAAAAAGCCCTAATCTGCCTAAAAAAAAAATAAAAAAAAAAAAAGTCCCAGAACAGTCTGGAGCTTCTGGCTTCAGGCGTATTGGAGTGGAGATGTGAACCCTCTCCATACAGAATAATTGATTTGTTCCCCTCCAGCGTTTTGGAGCTTCAGGCTTCAAGCTACAAAATGCTCAGGTGTGAATGGGGCCTTAGGCGCTGAGAAGTGTCAAAGTGTGAACAATATTGATCACCGCATCCAGGAGAGATTATCCCTCTGGAAGAAGTCTACACTGTATATATCCCGCTTTCTGAGTGGGACCCTGTTTAGACCGAATGCCAGAGTGATAGGCATGTTGGTATCTTTTGGCTTAGTACCTTTTTCTTCCTTTTGGCTACATGTAGTATCTCCCTGTTGGCTGCATTTGTTTATTCGCCACTTTTTATTATAGATTTCTTTAGTCCTCGGTACTTGTTGGCAGCGCTTTTCCATCTGGAATTCTTTATGGATGTGATCCTTAGCCGGGCATAAGTAATGTGTACTGCAGGTCCGTGACTCCATTATTGTGGTCTCGTGATTTTCTGCTCTATTCTTATTATATTGGTGAGTTGGTGACATACAGTGCCTTGCCAAAGTATTCGGCCCCCTTGAACTTTTCAACCTTTTGCCACATTTCGGGCTTCAAACATAAAGATATAAAATTTTTATTTTTTGTGAAGAATCACCAACAAGTGGGACACAATTGTGAAGTGGAACGAAATCTATTGGATATTTTAAACTTTTTTAGCAAATAAAAAACTGAAAAGTGGTGCGTGCAAAATTATTCGGCCCCTTTACTTTCAGTGCAGCAAACTCACTCCAGAAGTTCAGCGAGGATCTCTGAATGATCCAATGTTGTCCTAAATGACTGATGGTGATAAATAGAATCCCCCTGTGTGTAATCAAGTCTCTGTATAAATGCACCTGCTCTGTGATAGTCTCAGGGTTCTGTTGAAAGCGCAGAGAGCATCATGAAGACCAAGGAACACACCAGGCAGGTCCATAATACTGTTGTGGAGAAGTTTAAAGCCGGATTTGGATACAAAAAGATTTCCCAAGCTTTAAACATCCCAAGGAGCACTGTGCAAGTGATCATTTTGAAATGGAAGGAGTATCAGACCACTGCAAATCTACCAAGACCTGGCCGTCCCTCTAAACTTTCAGCTCAGACAAGGAGAAGACTGATCAGAGATGCAGCCAAGAGGCCCATGATCACTCTGGATGAACTGCAGAGAACTACAGCTGAGGTGGGAGAGTCTGTCCATAGGACAACAATCAGTCGTACACTGCACAAATCTGGCCTTTATGGAAGAGTGGCAAGAAGAAAGCCATTTCTCAAAGATATCCATAAAAAGTCTCGTGTAAAGTTTGCCACAAGCCACCTGGGAGACACACCAAACATGTGGAAAAAGGTGCTCTGGTCAGATGAAACCAAAATCCAACTTTTTGCCCACAATGCAAAACGATATGTTTGGCGTAAAAGCAACACAGCTCATCACCCTCAACACACCATCCCCACTGTCACACATGGTGGTGGCAACATCATGGTTTGGGCCTGCTTTTCTTCAGCAGGGACAGGGAAGATGGTTAAAATTGAGGGGAAGATGGATGCAGCCAAATACAGGACCATTCTGGATGAAAACCTGTTGGAGTCTGCAAAAGACCTGAAACTGGGATGGAAATTTATCTTCCAACAAGACAATGATCCCAAACATACAGCAAAATCTACAAAGGAATGGTTCACAAATAAACGTATCCAGGTGTTAGAATGGCCAAGTCAAAGTCCAGACCTGAATCCAATCGAGAATCTGTGGAAAGAGCTGAAAACTGCTGTTCACAAACGCTCTCCATCCAACCTCACTGAGCTTGAGCTGTTTTGCAAGGAAGAATGGGCAAGAATTTCAGTCTCTCGATGTGCAAAACTGATAGAGACATACCCCAAGCGACTTGCAGCTGTAATCGCAGCAAAAGGTGGCTCTACAAAGTATTAACGCAAGGGGGCCGAATAATTTTGCACGCCCCACTTTTCATTTTTTTATTAGTTAAAAAAGTTTCAAAAATCCAATAGATTTCGTTCCACTTCACAATTGTGTCCCACTTGTTGGTGATTCTTCACAAAAAATAAAAATGTTATATCTTTATGTTTGAAGCCTGAAATGTGGCAAAAGGTTGAAAAGTTCAAGGGGGCCGAATACTTTCACAAGGCACTGTACACCTTGAGTGGGTAACCTACGTTTTTGAGATTGACTGTCTTTACTTGGCAACTAGTGTATTAAAATAAATTCTTTCCATTTTCTATCCATATTCTAGAACATTACTCCTGGCATTTTTTTCATATATCAGCACGTTAGTCCTGTTTGGGTAACCTTTGGCGGAAGCAGGTTTTATATCTATAGTGGGTGCCCCATACATGCCATTGGTCTAGTTACCCCCAATTTTATAGACTCATTAAGTCTGGGCTTATTATAGATTTTCTTAATTTATATCGGGTACTTCTCTTGATCCCCACGTAATGTATTATTACTATGTTACACACGCCCCCATGGTGTTTCGTACCTACTGTCTCTTTTTGCACCGGTGTTCTGTGTCTCTAAACCAGATTGTGCCGAGTTTTATGCTTTAATTACTATATTGCTGTTAATTATTTGTCTATCATCTTTTTCTGTTATTTTACTAATCAGTCAAACCAGATCCAGAAGAAGCGTGAAGACGTGCGAAACATGTCGAGCTTATGATAATCGTTCAACCCCCATTGATGTTCCGCAATTCTGGATTACCGATTTCATATCTCAAAGTGTTGTATGGTGTTTCTTCATTGAATAGAATACCTATATCTTATTAGTGGTAACAAAATTGGGGATGAGTTTTTTGATTACTGATGACTGATTTGTGTATTGACTATGTATTTTTTAGCGTTTTTTGTAAATAAAATTTATAGTTTTTAAATTATGTTGTTGTATTGTGCCTAGAAAGTCCATAGCCCCAAAAAAAAAAAATGTTTTCTCTATACACTGTATATCGGACCACCATGGCTTGAAGGGACCCTTGTAAGGTCTGGAGCCAGTGACTTACCTAAAGACTTCAATGGTGCTCCACAGGTAGAATATGAAGAAGACGACACCTTTGCTCTGCATCTCATCCATTTGCCCAAGGATGATAAAAAGTATAAAGTTCCTGCCCATAACCTAGGGGGGTTAAACAAAGAGGTACAGCATTTATCTTTCAATATTTTGTTCAATTTTTCTTTGAAAATAAACCAAAGTCAAGTACAGAGCAGGATGTCCCTTACATAAATATATGTACATCATCCACTGTAGGCACAAAGGGAAGACATCGAAAACAAACACTCCTGGTCTATGTATTACCATATTCAACATGGCATAGATCAGGCATGTCCAAAGTCCGGCCCGCGGTCCGGTTTTGAACCAGCCTTTCTCAATCAGCGTGCCGCGGGATCAGGGCTGTCAGATGAGCGACCCCCGGCACTGTGAGAAGCTCTGTCGGCTTCAAAAGTGAAAGTAAAGTGCAGGGAAGTGTGCTGTGCTCTCTGCTTCCCCCTACAGTGCAGTACCTGGCTGAATGAGGAAGCTGGAAAGGTAGAGTACTGTGCTGCAAGCTAGATTCCTTTTAAAAGGGCTTTATTCATGTGTCTGTGTGCATGCGTGTCTGTATGTACGTGTGTGCGCATGCGTGTCTGTATGTACGTGTGTGCGCATGCGTGTCTGTATGTACGTGTGTGCGCATGCGTGTCTGTATGTACGTGTGTGCGCATGCGTGTCTGTATGTACGTGTGTGCGCATGCGTGTCTGTATGTACGTGTGTGCGCATGCGTGTCTGTATGTACGTGTGTGCGCATGCGTGTCTGTATGTACGTGTGTGCGCATGCGTGTCTGTATGTACGTGTGTGCGCATGCGTGTCTGTATGTACGTGTGTGCGCATGCGTGTCTGTATGTACGTGTGTGCATGCATGTATGTGTGTGTGTGCATGCATGTATGTATGTGTGTGCGTGCATGTATGTATGTGTGTGCGTGTGTGCATGCATGTGTGTGCATGCATGTATGTATGTGTGTGCGTGTGTGCATGCATGTATGTATGTGTGTGCATGTGTGCGTGTGCGCATACATGTATGTGTGTGCGTGTGTGCATGTATGTATGTGCATGCATGTATGTGCATGTATGTATGTGTGCATGCGTGTGCATGCATGTATGTGTGTGAATACATGTATGTGTGTGAATACATGTATGTGTGTGCATGCATGTATGTGTGTGCATGCATGTATGTGTGTGCGTGTGTGTGTGCATGCATGCGTGTGTGCATGCATGTATGTGTGCGTGCATGCATGTATGTGCGTGCGTGCATGTATGTGTGTGCGTGCGTGCATGTATGTGTGTGCGTGCGTGCATGTATGTGTGTGCGTGCGTGCATGTATGTGCATGTATGTATGTGTGCATGCGTGTGCATGCATGTATGTGTGTGAATACATGTATGTGTGTGAATACATGTATGTGTGTGCATGCATGTGTGTGCATGCATGTATGTGTGTGCGTGTGTGTGTGCATGCATGCGTGTGTGCATGCATGCGTGTGTGCATGCATGTATGTGTGTGCGTGCATGTATGTGTGTGTGTGCATGCATGCATGCGTGTGCGTGCGTGCATGTATGTGTGTGTGTGCATGTATGTGTGTGCGTGCATGCATGTATGTGTGTGCGTGCATGCATGTATGTGTGTGCGTGCATGCATGTATGTGTGTGCGTGCATGCATGTGTGTGTGCGTGCATGCATGTG
>NW_027507881.1:8637936-8665886 GCF_037356315.1 Lithobates pipiens
GCTGCGATAATCTGATAATTCACAGCAGAAGCTCTTGTGCGGGTCCCAGGGACTCCATGTCCTCCGGCACCGGTCAATCGTTTGTGAAACACAGAGAACTGAGACCTGCCTATGTGAACAAGGCTGTCACTGGTTCCCACAAAGTCTCAGTTAGTGAGTCAATATCGCAGTCCCGCTATAAGTCGCTGATCGCCACCATTACTAGTATAAAAAAAAAAGTGATAAAAATTCCATAAATAATTCCTATAGTTTGTAGTGCGATCACGTTCCCATAAACCTGGGACGTGCAATTAGCGGACCTCCAGCTGTTGCAGAACTACAAGTCCCATGAGGCATAGCAAGACTCTGACAGCCACAAGCATGACACGCAGAGGCAGAGCATGATGGGACTTGTAGTTTTGCAACAGCTGGAGGTCTGCCAATTGGTTTACGCCAGGAATATGCACTCAATATACGTTTATTGGGATTTTTTTTTTTTTAACAAAAATATGTAGCAAAATACATTATTGGGCTAAACTGAAGAAGAAATTTGATTTTTTATAAATTGGATTTGTTTTAAAGCAGAATTTTTTTTATTTTACTTTTCAAAATTGTCGCTTTTTTTTTTGTTTATAAACGCAAAAAATTAAAAAAACCGCAGAGGTGATCAAATACCACCAAAAGAAAAAAAACTCTATTTGTGGGGGAAAAGGACATCAATTTTATTTGGGTACAGCGCCGGACGACCGCGCAATTATCAGCTAAAGTAACGCAGTGCCACATTGCTAAAAATGGCATGGTCATTAAGGGGGGGGGGGGGGGGGGGTAAATCTTCTGGAGGTCGAATGGTTAAGTCCCAAAATGTTGTATCGAATAGACAGAACATGGATTCACAAATAGATTTTTTATTTGCATGCTAATAATCACCGGCTGCTCATATCACCGCTTAGATTATTAATACCTGGATCACTGCTGGCACGACTCCCGTTTTCACCAATCCTATTAAAGGATTTACAATCTCCAAAAGAGCCAAGGTCTGGCAGAAATACATCATATCAGACATGGTGTGGAATGTGTCATAGAAGGAATCTGCAAACAGAGAAAACAAAGTGCTGGTTAATGGCTGCGAGCGCAGCGCTGGGGCTGAGCGATCGACGGCAGACACAGCGATTGAGAAAAAAGAACTCAATTCAATTCCAGTCCTCAAGGCGCCCCCAACAGGTCATGTTTTCAGGGTTTCCCCTCGGATGAAAAATGGCTGTGGTGATTACCAAGGCAGTGAAACTGATCAAACCACCTGTGCAAAATAATGGAGAGCCTGAAAACGTGACCTGTTGGTGCACCTTGAGGGCTGCAATTGAGAAATACTGTCCTGGAGTCCAGCGATGTCGGCACCACAGCCAATGTTTCCCCCGGCTGTCGGGTGCTTCCGCCACCATTGCCGGTATGCGAACTCGGTAGTGAAGTATTACGTTTTCATGCTGGGTCCCTACTGCGTTCTCCTACTGGCCCGGCGGGGGGGGGGGGGGAGGAGGAGGGAGGGAGGGGGAGGAAACAGGGAGGAAGGAAGGAAGGAGTACATAAGGAAGGGAGAATGAGAGGGAAGGAAGGAAGGAAGGAAGGAAGGAAGGAAGGAAGGAAGGAAGGAAGGAAGGAAGGAAGGAAGGAAGGAAGGAAGGAAGGAAGGAAAGGAAAGAAAGGAAAGAAAGAAAGAAAGAAAGAAAGAAAGAAAGAAAGAAAGAAAGAAAGAAAGAAAGAAAGAAAGAAAGAAAGAAAGAAAGAAAGAAAGAAAGAAAGAAAGAAAGAAAGAAAGAAGGGAGGGAGGGAGGGAGGGAGGAAGGGAAGGAGGGAGGAAGGGAAGGAGGGAGGAAGGGAAGGAGGGAGGGAAGGAGGGAGAAGGAAGGAAGTCGAGCTGCTGACGTAATGCGCCGCAGGCCAGTCTCCCGGAAGTGGAGAAGGATACCTGTCAATGACAGGTATCTGCTTCCCCCCATGAAAGGTGCTAAATGTGGCACCAAAGGGAGGGTAAAGGGGGAGACAAATGAGGGGAAGTTCCACTTTTGGGTGAAACTCCACTTTAACCTTAAGAACATGTGTGCTCCAATGTGTTGTGTGCGTTTTACAGCGTTCCAGTACAGTCCAGTGCATAAAAAATGCAGCATGTTCTACTTTTTTCTGGAACTGGAACTCCCTGGAACTTATGGCACTGGTATGAACTATGGCATTGAAAACCATACCTACTTTCCATGCGTTATTGGTGCAGAAACCCCCCCACACTGGACTGCATGTGGTGTGAACTGGCCCTTAGTCTTAAACTAAAATGCCATTTTAGTTCTTAGTCCAATTTTAGTCTTCTGCAAGTGTTTTAGTTGTATTTAGTCTACTAAATGTCTAGTACATTTTAGTCGACTAAAATCTAATGGGTTTAGTTAAGTGCATTATTTAAGCATTTCTCCAGTTTCAAAACAGTGCCCTGGATGCCAGTGGTGCCCAGAGGAGGCCTGTAATGCACAGTGCTCTGTATGCCAGTGCCCAGAGGAGGCCTGTAATGCACAGTGCTCTGGATGCCAGTGCCCAGAGGAGGCTTGTAATGCACAGTGCTCTGGAGGCCTGTAATGCACAGTGCTCTGGAGGCCTGTAATGCACAGTGCTCTGGAGGCCTGTAATGCACAGTGCTCTGGAGGCCTGTAATGCACAGTGCTCTGGAGGCCTGTAATGCACAGTGCTCTGGAGGCTGTGCCCAGAGGACGCCTGTAATGCACAGTGCTCTGGATGCCAGTGCCCAGTGGTCAGAGGAGGCCTGTAAAGCACGGTGCTCTTAACAGACGGTGGCCTGAGGGGAGTCCTCAAGCCTGCTGTAATTGTAATATACTACACACTCACAGTCTGCTGTTCTCTGGATGTGGGTGCCCGGCGGTGGTCTCTTGAGTCGGGACTCATGGGCCTGGCTGTAATGCACAGACAGTGCTGCTCTGGTCTCTGGCAACTCACATGCTTGCTGGAAGAGGATCGCGGAAGTAGGAGGAGCTCCGTTAAAAACCAGAAGTTAGTTCAGGAGGGTAAAACGTCCCTGCCTCACGTTTTCATCCCGTTTTTTCTCGTTAACGAAAACAGATTTGACTTTCATCATAGTTTTCGTCAGTGGACCTTCCACAGCTCAGTCTGTGGAGCACCGGACGGTCAAGATAAGCTCTCTGCCACTCGTTTTAAGGCCAGGCGCAATAACTTGTCCGCCTCAGTGCCTCTCCCGTGTGCACCTCACGGATCTATCTTCCTTTCGGGGCTTTATAAAACCTGTGACTGCCCAAGTGCCCATCAATTTTCTGAATGTTACAAATCTATGGAGACCTTTGAAGCACGAGAGTCATTTATATACACTCTTTGACGTACCTTTTTTGCTTTTAATTTTTGGCATACCACCTATACATTGCACCATCGATATTGTTACACTCCATACTGTATATCTGCCTCTGAAGAAGGAGATTTCTTTGGCTCCGAAACGCGTAGGGAGATTAATACTATGGCTAACTACAATGATGATATGTACGGATAACCTATTTTCTGTATGATGCTGTTTAACTCTCTTTACGGCATGATTTTACTTTACTAAATAAATTTTGTATTTTGTTATATACTTCTTTGTGAAGTGTCTAAAAAGTCCACCACTAGGGGAACCGCTCTCTAGTATTATTGGATGTGGCACAACAACATTCTGCCAGACCTTGCCGTTCCACTCAACCGTTGTGGACGGACACGTGGTGTACTTTTCCTTTAGTTTTTTTGTCACTGTAAAAATGCCACTGACAAAAACGGACGAAAAAAAAAAGATTTTCGTTGACGAAATAAACACTGGTCCAGTGGTGTCTTCCCACAGGGGCTTCGTCTTTTTTTAAGGCTGGGTTCACACCGCTGCGGGGGGAGAACCGGATGTGATTCGCACAGCAAATCACATCCGATCTCCGTAGCACTGCGAGTTCAGCCATACAGATAGTATGGCTGAACTCGCAGCTGTCCCGCAGCAAACTCGCACAGGACCCTTTTTTGGGTCCGCAACGGAATCGGATCGCATGGGGGTTCACACCATGCGATCCGATTCCTGTGCGAGTCGGCAGATCGCACTGCGATATGCCGACGGATCTGGGGGTGTCATTAACATATCATTGACACTCCCAGCCGTCCGCATAGGGCAGTGTGAACTGCCGGCGGGAGGTGAGCGATGCGGGAAAACGCCGCGGATTCGCGGCGTTCCCGCATCGCAATAGTGTGAACCTAGCCTTAATGCGAGTCCCATGCTGCCAGCTTGGATTTGGGAGGCGGCTGCGAATCCTTGAAGAATCACAGCTGGCCGTCCACTGCGAGATGCTGTGGGACTGTTCCTGCAGCCTCCTGGAACATGTGTGTCCGAGGAAGCTGCGGGCAAGGGCCAGTGGGCAGAGGATGGGGCCAAAGCGGATGGCAATCTAAGTGAGAATTGAGAAAGTGGGAGTGGCTACCTGTTAGGGGAAAAGGGATTGGGAGGTTCACAAAAAAAAAAAAAATTATAATAATAATAATAATAATTAGTAGTGTGCATTAAGCAGCACATGCGACGGGGGTGAGCGGTGGTCAGCTATTCATAGGCAGCTTTGTATTCTATTAATGAGAGGCAGGCTGATGACATCACAATCTACAATTTCACTGACAGAATACAAAGCTGCCTATGAATGACAGAGTGCTGCTCAGCCCAACTATTTTGTTCCGGGTGTGAGACGGGAAGGTATGGTCCCTCAGGGCTGTATACTGAAGCTACATACAGTTTGTACAGCACTCTCAGCGGGCACGCATTAATGTAGGGAAGAGTTTGGGTCAGCTTTAAAGTGACAGTAAGGCCTGGTTCATACTGACGCGCTGAATTCTTTGCGGTTTTTCCTGCGTCAAAATCGTACCCCATTCATACGAACCACTGCTGGTGTGTAGGTTAACGACACCCGAAATTGATTCGCAAAACGCAGTGCAATTTTTAGAATCGAATCCCATGGGTGTGAACACTAGTGTGTTCGATTCTGGTGTGGCAAAAAAAAAAAAAGGGTCCTGCACGATTTCGGTACGGTTTCTGTGCGGAGTGCTCCCCTTACTCAAATCGCACTGCTGCAGAATCACATATGATTTGAACAGGAATGTGGTGCGAATCGCATGTGGACCCCTCACCGAATCAGTGTGATCTGGGCCTAAAGCTAGACATTGGTAGTGGATGTGTAAGGATTATTTTTACGAGGATTTTGTTTACGCTCATGTTAACCTCTTTATTTGAAGAAGTTTATTTTTTGATGGGTAAGGGGTGTGGGAGACACAGTAAAAAGCTCACCCCCCCCCCCCCCCTCCCTTTTTTTTTTTTTTTTTTTTTTTTACATTTTTGGAGTATTGGTGAAGCTATCTTGATGTTTTCACCTTTTGTTTCCCACCTTGCCCATTTAATCCTTCTCATAGGCGTGCCAGGTGTGCCTGGGCACACCCTAATCACTCTATACAGTGCCAATTGCCGCTTCTGCCCAGGCTTCCCCCCCCCCCCCCCCGCGTTGCACGTCCCCCCACAGTGCTGCTGGCTTCCCTCCTCTCCTCTCCCACAGCTGCTGTAGGGATGTTTCAGGATGGCGAGTGGGGGAAGGGGCTAATCAATATGTCATTTACCAGCCCCTTCCTTTTCTAAATGAACACACTCACTATATTCAATCATAACTGAAGCATACTAAACTGTTTTTACTATTCTTCAAATTTGTGAATGAACAGGAAGCCGCTCAGCACATGCATGTGTGTGTTTGAGCTTTGGGGTGCACATCCTAATGCAATAGGCTTGCGCGCACCTATGATCCTTCTAATGAGGTCATACTAACAGAAAAGTCAAAAAAATTATTAAAAACAGAATAAAAATAAAATATAAATAAATAAGAAGCAGTTAATTCACCTTTTCCTAAGATAAAAAGTCGGACGGTCATATTGACGAAGATCCAGGAGAAGCCCAGGAACTGCACCAGATTATACATGAACAGGTAGCCGCGCTTCAAGTACAGGAAAGCTGGCAAGAAGAGAATAGGAGGAGAGAGATTAAAAATAAAGATATCAATTTTGTTTTTTATATGGTCATCCATACCTGGATGTTTTTTTCTTTAGGAAAAACAAAAACAAAAAAAAAACAAAAGACAAAAACAAAAAAAACAAAAACAAAAAAACAAACACACACACACACCCACACACCATACCATGCCAGTTCTATTGTCCCTGTAATGACAGTTAAAGTGTTACTAAACCCAGGACTCTGCATGCACTATATCTGGTCTCCCACAGTACACAGAACATGGAAATGCGATTATTTTAGTAAATATTAAACTGCTAAATATCTTTTTCTCATCAGCAGTATATAGCAGTCAGGTGACTTCTATAAGTGTCTGGTTAAAGCTTGTATAGGAGGAGTTTTCATTCTCCTATGACTGTCCTATGAGGCTGCAGGACCCCTGACCCTCTGTCTGGACAGTGCAAAACAAAAAATCTCTAGCAAAGCACACCAAACTGAGCATGTGCGGAGTGCCCCCCGCCCCCCAGGCTCTGTCCTATCTGCAGATGGATTGGGGACAGTGGAAGCAGGGGAGGATGAGAGAAGACAGAATCAAACAGCCTTTTTTTACACAACGCAGAGGATTAACCCCTTAGGTTCCGCAGTGAGTATAACAAGCATGCTTTACTGCGTATACAGACTGATTTTACTGTTGTGGGTTTAGTAACACTTTAATAGAGAGACAGAAGAGGAAGCCAGATGTCAGTAAAATGAGAAGTCTTATTTCCTGAAGGACCGGTGCGACGCGTATCGTCTCTTACCCAACACAAAGACCAACATCAGCTGATGTGCAGAAATATATATAAATTAATATATATATATATATATATATATATATATATATATATATATATATATATATATATATATATATATATATATATATATATATATATATATATAATATAAATATATATATTATATAAATATATATATTATATTATATAAATAAATATATATCTCTGTATAAGACTGCACTCCGTTTTGTATGCTTTGCTAATGTATTGCACACAAAAGATTTTTCCCCTAAAAAATGCATTTGAAAAACCACGGCGTGAATAACGCGTGACATAAAAAAAATTGCAAAACCTACCAATTTATTTCTCTAGGGCCTCTGCTTTATAAAAAAAAAAAAAAAAAAAATATATATATAGAGAGAGAGCGCGTTTGGGGGTTCTCAGCAATTTTCTTGCAAAAAATACAGATTGTTACATGGAAACAAAAAATTCAAGAAAAGGCCGGGTCTGCAGATGGTTAATGTGATATCTACACAAAGAGTCATATAAACTTTAAATGCATCGAATAAACAGAACACCGATTTGGAAAGATGCCGAGTGTTTCTACCCATTTCACATTGTTGTGTTTAATTAAATATTCATTTGGAACCCCAGATCAATATTAGAATAGGAGTTGCCTAGCTATACAATTTCAGACAGCTGTTAACGTAAAGAGACAGTGTCACTAATCCCCTTCCTTATTCTCACCCCCTCCCCCCACCATCCACAATACCCGCTATGTCTGGATATGGAGGAGCATATGATCTTCTCCCTGCGTTAGTCCTCGGGGCCGGCAACCATCTGCTAGGCCTGTCTATCACAATTACTCCATCATAGGGTGGTACTGTGGGGGTGCAATAGTTGTAGAAAGTGCCACCTCCTCATTTATAATGAAAGAGAAGTACATGGACTTTATAGGCACCGAGCAGTTAAATTAAATCATTTTATTAGACTACATAAATTCATGACAAAACATTAATAAAAACATCAATTAAAATATACAAATCAGATCAAACTTCTAATGTAATTCGAATGACCCAGACCAATCCCAGGAGGAGGATACAACAGCAGAAAGTGATTGCTTGAAGAATGGTGAGGTCCAGGGGAGGTTGGCGAAGGCCAAAAAAGCCTGCTAGAGCTCAACGGGTTTTGCAAAAAGATTGTTATTTTTCATTCATGCAGAATATTTACCTAAGCTCCTGAGGAAGCGATCTTACGTAAAACATGTTGAGTTCTAGTAGGCTACTTTGACCTATGCCTGTTCTAGCAGATATTTCTAGCGGTCATGTAATTTGTCTCCCCACTCCCCGCAGTCGCTGATCATCTCCTGTTCCCCCCACCAGGTAGTCCCTGACCATTCTCCAACCCCCCCGCAATCGCTGACCATCCACCTCCCGCAGTCGCTGACCATCTCCCGTTCCCCCGCCTGCCTGCAGTCGCTGACCATCTCCCGTTCCCCCCGCCTGCCTGCAGTCGCTGACCATCTCCCATTCCCCCCGCCTGCCTGCAGTCGCTGACCATCTCCCGTTCCCCCCGCCTGCCTGCAGTCGCTGACCATCTCCCGTTCCCCCCGCCTGCCTGCAGTCGCTGACCATCTCCCGTTCCCCCCGCCTGCCTGCAGTCGCTGACCATCTCCCGTTCCCCCCGCCTGCCTGCAGTCGCTGACCATCTCCCGTTCCCCCCCGCCTGCCTGCAGTCGCTGACCATCTCCCGTTCCCCCCACCTGCCTGCAGTCGCTGACCATCTCCCGTTCCCCCCGCCTGCAGTCGCTGACCATCTCCCGTTCCCCCCGCCTGCAGTCGCTGACCATCTCCCATCCCCCCCGCCTGCAGTCGCTGACCATCTCCCATCCCCCCGCCTGCATTCGCTGACCATCTCCCATCCCCCCCGCCTGCAGTCGCTGACCATCTCACATCCCCCGCCTGCAGTCGCTGACCATCTCACATCCCCCGCCTGCAGTCGCTGACCATCTCCCATCCCCCGCCTGCAGTCGCTGACCATCTCCCATCCCCCCGCCTGCAGTCGCTGACCATCTCCCGTTCCCCCCCCGCCTGCAGTCGCTGACCATCTCCCATCCCCCCGCCTGCAGTCGCTGACCATCTCCCATCCCCCCGCCTGCAGTCGCTGACCATCTCCCATCCCCCGCCTGCAGTCGCTGACCATCTCCCGTTCCCCCCCGCCTGCAGTCGCTGACCATCTACCACCCACCCCTCCCACAGTCGCTGACCATCTCTTGTATCATGCCCGTAGTTTATGGATAGCTGAAAGTTGCCCATCACTGAATTAGGCCATTAGATAGATGTGATGGTCAGATGTTCAGACTTTTTAGATATATAGCATACCTCTGATACTGGTATATCTATGGCACCCCCATCCCCCATCCCCAGCTTGAGGCAGCCCATAGCCATAAAGGATCGAATGAAATCTGATCACCAGAGAGGGTGATGAACCTCGCCAGCCAATGGGACATTAAAAGAATACACGTTTAATTTTCTGTTACTGCCTTCAGTGGGACTTACGATCTTCGCGGACTCTGGACTCCGCCCTGATCTTGGTTATCCTTTCTTCTTCCTAGAACGACATGAATATGCAAATTAGAACTAGAGCAAAATTTCCTGATGAAACGATCGAAAATTCAAGCCACAAGTGGCCCCGTCAACATCCTCCAGCCCATCATCCTTGATTTGAAAATTGAAGAAGTGGGGCAGAAAATTGTTGGTTGAACAGCGGCTGCATCCACTCGGGTGCAGCCACCGGCGGAGTGTTCTGACAGCATATCCCTCTATAGTGTGTCTCAATCCAGAGCACTGTCATTTGTCTCTGCTGCTTCCTTCCTCTGCTATCAGCAGGAATCACTTCTGACAAGTTTTCCCGACACCGAGAGAAAAATGGTGACAGGGGAGGGAGCTCCAGCTGATTGACAGCCTCAGCTCTGTTCCTGTGTGGAGGGGATGTCCCTGTCCTCCAATCAGCTAGCAGAACTCTCACCAAGCTCTGCAGCGTGTAACCTCCGCT
Source organism: Lithobates pipiens (assembly GCF_037356315.1). Classification (NCBI taxonomy): domain Eukaryota; kingdom Metazoa; phylum Chordata; class Amphibia; order Anura; family Ranidae; genus Lithobates; species Lithobates pipiens. The sequence continues at coordinate 8,647,795 of NW_027507881.1, forward strand.
CTCTTTTTTCAGGAAAGCTTAGAGAAGCTGTATACATTCTGCACTTTGAACGGATATACAGAAGAGAAGACTGCAAATAAACCAGTACAACTTATGAAGGAGGATTTTTGTCGTCTGTGTATATCACCTGAGGCCAGTCACTTCACTGTGTATATGGAAGGTTTTACAACCACTTTAAAGTGTTTGTAAAGCCTCTCATATACTCAGCGAAGTGGCTGGCTTGAGGTTAGACAGATGAAACAAATCCTCCTACATAAGTTGTACTTGTATATCTGCAGTCTTCTCTTCTCTGCATCCCTTCAAAAGAGCAGAATTGTTATAAAATCCTTCTGCCTCTGTAAAGAGCAGAGAGGAGGGGTCCTAGAGCTGCAGTTGGAGCTCTTTTGCAATGTGTGAGCTGATTGGAGGAAAGGGACACACCCCCCTCCACAGGAACAAAGAAACATGCAGAGTTGTGTGCTCAGCTCTCCTCCCCCCATCACCAACTTATCTCATGCAGTAAATTTCTCAGAAGTGCTGATAAGAGAGGAAGGAAGCACCTAGAAAAACAACACTAAAAACGACACTTAGAACTTCGGAGATAGAAAAGTAATCACTACAGATATACAGAACATGCTTTGTTCAGATTTCATGACTGAGGTTTACAACCACTTTAAGTCAGCGCTCCTTTTCTGTATACATGTTCCAGGTCAGCATCCCAAAGTACCGTATCAAGCTGTGAAAGCTTCAGTTTGACAGCCAGGCAACCATCATTTTCAGGAGAGGTCATCAATGATAACCTAAATGGCTTGCCTTTAACCACTTTAAGACCACCCCACACATATATGCTACGGCAAGGTGACCCCTCCTGCACCTGTATGTGATTTTGTGCACGGGGTTTGGGGCACGTGCGCCGCCGGCGACCCGCTCCCGCTGTGATAGGAGACAGCGGGAGCCAATCAGTGAGTTCACCGGGACTCGCTGATCTTTCTGGAGGAGAGGCAGAATGGCAGTCTGCCTATGTAACCAAGGCAGATCACTGTTCTGTCAGAGGGAGAATGGAGATTGTGTTTCTGCTAAACACAAATCTCTGTTTTGCCCCAGTCAAAGCACCCTCCCCAGAGGTAGAAAGCACCCCCTAGGGCAGTGATGGCGAACCTTGGCACCCCAGATGTTTTGGAACTACATTTCCCATGATGCTCATGTACTCTGCAGTGTAGTTGAGCATCACAGGAAACGTAGTTCCAAAACATCTGGGGTGCCAAGTTCTCCATCACTGCCCTAGGGACACACTTAACCCTTTGATCGCCCCTGAAGTTAACCCCTTCCCTGCCAGTGTCATTAGTACAGTGACAGTGCCTTTCTTTTTTTTTTTGGCACCGATCAGTGTATTAGTGTCACTGGTCCCCAAAAAGGGTCAGTTAGGTGTCCGATTTGTACGCCGCAATCCCGCAATAAGTCGCTGATATTAGTAAAACAAAAAAAGTAATATATTATATAGAATATATAATATATATCTTTTTATTCCATGGCTTGTAGCCACTATAACTTTTGCACAAACCAATCAATATACGCTTATTGGGATTTTATTTTTTACCAGAAATATGTAGCAAAATACATATTGGCCTAAATTTATGAATTTCTCTTTTATTGGATATGTTTTATAGCAGAAAGTAATAAATAAATAAGAGAGAGAGAGAGAGAGAGAGAGAGAGAGAGCGAGGAGAAGAGAGAGCGAGAGAGCGAGAGAGCGAGAGAGCGAGAGAGCGAGAGAGCGAGAGAGCGAGAGAGCGAGAGAGCGAGAGAGCGAGAGAGCGAGAGAGCGAGAGAGCGAGAGAGCGAGAGCGAGAGAGAGAGAGAGAAAAGAAAAAGAAAGAAGAAAGAGAAAGAAGGAAGAGAAAGAAGAAGAAGAAAGAAGGAAGAGAAAGAAGAAGAAGAAAGAAGGAAGAGAAAGAAGAAGAAGAAAGAAGGAAGAGAAAGAAGAAGAAGAAAGAAGGAAGAGAAAGAAGAAGAAAGAAGGAAGAGAAAGAAGAAGAAGAAAGAAGGAAGAGAAAGAAGAAGAAGAAAGAAGGAAGAGAAAGAAGGAAGAGAAAGAAGGAAGAGAAAGAAGAAGAAAGAAGGAAGAGAAAGAAGAAAGAGAAAGAAGAAAGAGAAAGAAGAAAGAGAAAGAAGAAGAAAGAAGGAAGAGAAAGAAGGAAAGAGAAAGAAGAAAGAGAAAGAAGAAAGAGAAAGAAGAAAGAGAAAGAAGAAGAAAGAAGGAAGAGAAAGAAGGAAGAGAAAGAAGAAAGAGAAAGAAGAAAGAAGAAAAGAGAAAGAAGAAGAAAGAGAAAGAAGAAGAAATAGAAAGAAGAAGAAAGAAGGAAGAGAAAGAAGAAAGAGAAAGAAAGAAAGAGAAAGAAGAAAGAGAAAGAAGAAGAAAGAAGGAAGAGAAAGAAGGAAGAGAAAGAAGAAAGAGAAAGAAGAAAGAGAAAGAAGAAGAAAGAAGGAAGAGAAAGAAGGAAGAGAAAGAAGAAAGAGAAAGAAGAAAGAGAAAGAAGAAAGAAGAAAGAGAAAGAAGAAGAAAGAGAGAAAGAAGAAGATAGAAAGAAGAAGAAAGAAGGAAGAGAAAGAAGAAAGAGAAAGAAGAAAGAGAAAGAAGAAAGAGAAAGAAGAAGAAAGAAGGAAGAGAAAGAAGGAAGAGAAAGAAGAAAGAGAAAGAAGGAAAGAAGAAAGAAGAAAGAGAAAGAAGAAAGAGAAAGAAGAAGAAAGAAGGAAGAGAAAGAAGAAAGAGAAAGAAGAAGAAATAGAAAGAAGAAGAAATAGAAAGAAGAAGAAATAGAAAGAAGAAGAAATAGAAAGAAGAAGAAATAGAAAGAAGAAGAAATAGAAAGAAGAAGAAAGAAGGAAGAGAAAGAAGAAGAAAGAAGGAAGAGAAAGAAGAAAGAGAAAGAAGAAAGAAGAAAGAGAAAGAAGAAGAAATAGAAAGAAGAAGAAAGAAGGAAGAGAAAGAAGAAAGAGAAAGAAGAAAGAGAAAGAAGAAGAAATAGAAAGAAGAAGAAGAAGGAAGAGAAAGAAGAAGAAGAAAGAAGGAAGAGAAAGAAGAAGAAGAAAGAAGGAAGAGAAAGAAGAAGAAAGAGAAAGAAGAAGAAAGAGAAAGAAGAAGAAAGAGAAAGAAGAAGAAAGAGAAAGAAGAAGAAAGAAGGAAGAGAAAGAAGAAGAAAGAAAGAAGGAAGAAAGAAGGAAGAGAAAGAAGAAGAAAGAAAGAAGAAGAAAGAAGAAGAAGAAGAAGAAGAAAGAAGGAAGAGAAAGAAGAAAGAAGAAAGAAGAAAGAGAAAGAAGAAGAAAGAGAAAGAAGAAAGAAATAGAAAGAAGAAGAAAGAAGGAAGAGAAAGAAGAAAGAGAAAGGAAGAAAGAGAAGAAGAAGAAAGAAGGAAGAGAAGAAGAAAGAGAAAGAAGAAAGAAGAAAGAGAAAGAAGAAGAAAGATAAAGAAGAAGAAAGAAGAAATAGAAAGAAGAAGAAAGAAGGAAGAGAAAGAAGAAGAAGAAAGAAGGAAGAGAAAGAAGAAGAAAGAGAAAGAAGAAGAAAGAAGGAAGAGAAAGAAGAAGAAAGAAAGAAGAAGAAAGAAGGAAGGAAAGAAGAAGAAAGAAAGAAGAAGAAGAAGAAAGAAGGAAGAGAAAGAAGAAAGAAGAAAGAGAAAGAAGAAGAAGAAGAAAGAAGGAAGAGAAAGAAGAAAGAGAAAGAAGAAAGGAAGAAAGAAGAAAGAGAAAGAAGAAAGAGAAAAGAGAAGAAATAGAAAGAAGAAGAAAGAAGAAGAAGAAAGAAGGAAGAGAAAGAAGAAGAAAGAGAAAGAAGAAGAAAGAGAAAGAAGAAGAAGAAAGAAGGAAGAGAAAGAAGAAGAAAGAAAGAAGAAGAAAGAGAAAGAAGAAGAAGAAGAAGTGAAGAGAAAGAAGAAGAAGAAGAAGAAGAAAGAAGGAAGAGAAAGAAGAAGAAAGAAAGAAGGAAGAGAAAGAAGAAGAAGAAGAAGAAGAAGAAGAAAGAAGAAGAAAGAAGGAAGAAGAAAGAAGGGAAGAAGAAAAGAAGGAAGAAGAAAGAAGGAAGAGAAAGAAGAAGAAAGAAGGAAGAGAAAGAAGAAGAAGGAAGAAAGAAGAAGAAGGAAACGCATCCCCCCCCCCCCCCCCCCAAATAAAAATGTTCTTAGTTGTAAAATTTAGCAAACAGGTAATATTTCTCCTTCACTGATGGGCACCGATGAGGCGGCACTGGTGGGCACTGATTAGCAGCAATGTCCCTGTAACAGAATCAGAGTACCGCCTTCTTCTTTCTCCTCTCTCCTCACACTGATCATGAGGAGAGAAAAAAAAAAAAAAAAAGCCAAAAACCGGTGTTCTGCCGTATAGCGTCCGGCCATCAAATAGTGTCCGGACCGTACTGCGCATGCGCAGTACGGAGCAGACGAAGCTTCGGAAAATCTCCGAAGCTGAGCGGCGCCTGCGCCGTGAGTGGAGGTGGTAGCCCCACCATCCAAGCGGACATAGGGTTTTGAATATTAGAGGGCCCCTCGCGGGGGAGCTTCGGGCTCGGCCTCGCTGCGCTCTTATTCCTACTCTATGTCCAGTTGGATGGTGGGGATAGAACCTGGACTCACGGCGCAGGCGCCGTTCATCCTCGGCGATTTTCGGAATCTGTCTTGCTGTGTACTGCGCATGCGCAGTACACAGCGGACACTATCCGATGGAGGACGTTATTTGACAAGACACCGGCTTCCGTTTACTTCCGTGATTGGCCGACAGCTGATCACGTGGTAAAGGACCGATGAGATTGGCCCTTTACCCTGTTCGGTGATCAGCCGAGTCTGAAGGACTCGAAGAGCATAGGGTTTGCGATAACGAGATGTCCTTCGGGCGCTGGAAGCCTGCGCTGTTGCCATCTTTTGGCTATAGCGACGAGGGCGGAAAGTGGTTAACAAAAGATCATTCATTAGCTGTCAGTGGGGATCCTCGCTGACAAATGAATGTAAAAAAAACAAAAAAAAACAACAAAACCGTAATAAAAAAATTGTGAGAACAAAAAAAAAAAAAATAAATAAAAAAAAAAAAAACAACAACACACCCCCTCCCCCCAATTTTATGCCAGGACCCCCTCCTGAACCATATCAGGCCACATGTCCTCTGCCCCCCTGCCCCAAAGCACAAGGGCCACATGGGGCAAACCCCCCCCCCTCCTGTCAGCAACAATGGGCCATATTTGCTGACACTCTATTCTACCCACCAACACCAATGGTTGGGAACGTTTACTCCCACCAGGTCATTTTCTACTCCTACTGGCCATAGTCCGGCCCTTTATTTAGAAGGTTTTGAGACCCTTGGTTTAAAACATCAGCTCCCCAATCCCCTAGTCTTCCAGCATTATAAGATACAGTAGGGACATAGGGGCATAGGGGAATAGGGGCATGCAGATGGAACCACAGAGGAAATGACAGGACTGCGTTTACTAACAAGAAAGGATAAGTTTTCTTTTGGAACAGGCAACGCAATACACCCATTGCAGCTCATGCCCCACTTACCCCCTCTTCCACTGTGACAGCAGGGCGGGGATACTCTCCCTGCAACAGCGGTCACATTTTAAAAACTTAACGCAATTTATTCACAGCAATGTGTGAATGAAGAAACTACGAGTCCCATCTTCCACTGAGACAGATGGCTTGTAGTTCTCAATAAACTAGGGGCGCTGATGAGCACCCTCGTAGTTTATAGACCTTTCCTCCAGCTTTGTAATAGAAATCCCCTACAGCGGTATGGGCAGAAAAGCTGGAGTAAGTGTCTGCAGAAGCCAGACATTGCACCCGCCATCTAGTGATCACGGCTGCAATGCTTGCAGCTCCTGTGGGAAAAATAATTGCAAGTTTTCTTTCCTGCAAAAATTAGTGCATTTATTATGCTTTCCTAAAAGATGAACTTTTTACTTTCAATTACAAAATGGTTTTGGCTTATGGAGTTCATTTAAAGTGGCTGTAAACCTCAGACATGAAATAATAAACAAAGCATACCGCTCTATAATGTGTACTTGTCTCAATCCAGAGCACCAAGTGTAATTTCTGTTTGCTGACTCCTTCCTCTGCATGAGTCAGTTTTCCTGACACCAAGAGAAAAAAAGGGGACAGGCGACAGGGGATAACAGTCCAATGGTTAAAGGTTTCCGTGTTAACGTCTGTGCATACGAAGCAGGGAGAGCACATCCCGTTCCTCCTCCAGTCCCTCTCCCCCTCCCCCTGCTGCTATCTCTACTACTGCCTGCAAAACCGAAAGCGGAATACACTGCCCGATCTCTCCTTAGCAACCGATGGCCTCAATGGTTGCTAGGATGCAGACTGCCGTTATGCTATCAGATTAGTACTACCCGTCTGATCATGTAACGGAAGTGACGCGCCGACCAAAAATAAAAAAAAAAGGCATCTTTTCTAAACAGTTCATGATCTAACAGGCAGCGGTAATCTGATAGAACACCCATTCGGACATCTTATTACACCCGGTTACTACAGAGTCATTTTAGCAATAAAGTGAGCGTATATAAATAAATATTGTATATTGACATCTGTGATGCTGTTTGGATGTTACATTTTGAAAGCCTAAAAGGTTTAGCCCTGAGCAGTGCAGGGTGTACCAACATGGCCGCCGCCACCTACCTACTGCTGGCATCCAGCTTCTTTCAAAACGTAACATCAAAACAGCATCACAGGTGTCAGTATGCTATATTTATGTACACTCACTTTATTGCTAAAATTACTCAGACATTCAAGACGTAACTGGGTGTAGTAAGATGTCCGCATGGGTGTTCTATCAGATTACCGCTACCCATCAGATCATTAACTGTTTGGAACGCATAGTACATGAGCAGCAACTATTTTTTTGGAGGAACGTCCGTTACACAATCTGACGGATAGCACTAATCTGATAGAACACTGGCATGTACAGATTCCAGTTTTGCTGGCAGTAATATAGATAGCAGCGGAGGAGGAACGTGATGCGGTTCTCCCTTCTCCGTATACACAGAAGTGAGCACAGGAAACCTTTAAAACGATCAAAATGTATCAGGGGCTTTCTATCATCTTGCTGCGGCACCCAGGGTTGAAAAGCCCTGCTTTAGAGGGCAATTTTCAGCTCCCCGTCCCCCGTTTTCTGAAAGCTCAGACAAAACTTTATAACTTCAGCACTTTGAAGGGATGTAGAGAAGAGAAGGCGGCAGATAAACAGGTAAAACTTATGTAGGGGGATTGGTTTCATCTCTGTGTATCACCTGAGGCCAGTCACTTCACTGGGTATATGTGAGGGTTTAATGGTAATAATGTGCTGATGGCGCTACCTCAAACCTATTGTTTTGTGTTTATATCCAACTAATTCTTTCTATTATTCCAAATTCAACCATGTGCCACTACAAATCAGTTATATTCCTTACCCTAAAAAAGGTGAGCACGCACAGTTCTTCACCAACGTGATCGAACACTCAGTCAAAATCCCTAAAAGCACCCACACTACATGTAAAATCCAAGGATCCCAAACAATATTCCAAAATAATTTTGTGATAGTAATTTTTGTGATCCCAAAAAATATTAGTATACTACACAGCCGACTACCACACACAGTGTGCAAGACCCTATTCGGGGGAAAGTTTACACTTATAATCGCACTGCGTTTGTGCAGTTCCTGTGCAATTGCTATCACTGTGCACAATTTATATTACCACTATAATACCCCGTGGATGGAAAAAATATATATTACAATGAAAGAACAAAAACCACCGAGACCATGAAAAATACAAAAAATAAGACAATAAAAAATATAAAAATAGAAAAGTCAAAGGCAGCAAAATAAAAAATAGTAAATGTGCGGGGTGATTCCTAACCCCCTTCCGAATGTGAAAAATACAAAAAACCTGAAAATAGTGTAACTAAAATCCAAAAAATATCAATAGATTTATGTATCTATATATATAAGGTCCACAAGAAGTCTCTTATCATGTGCTTTCAACCATGCGATTATTCTTTTTCAAATAACAGGAAGGTGACTTTTTGTGATTAAGCCTGCTTATTGGTGACTTCCGTGCTCGTTCCCCTCAAGGGTCCCCACTCACCGAATCCACGCACCCCCTAGGGGGTATGTTGCCTGTAATCTGTGCTCCACTAGGTTGAGGATTCTTCTAATTAGCTCTGTCTTCAGCTGGTCTTCCCCAGGGTTTATTGGAAATGATGAGAGAAGGAGGCTTTGTTATCCGCCAGTGGGTCCTCAAGAAAGAAAAAAATCTGCTCATGGTGTAGTATTCTCAATAACTGACCACTTGAGAGAAAGGGAAACGGGCTACAAAAAAGGTTCTTCAAAAATAGGCTTTCCCAAAATAATAGCTTCTGCAATGATTTATATACCTTATTAATATGTATATAGCAGAGACTAATGATCACTCAAAATATGTTATATTACAAAAATGTTATATAATTACAAAAAAGAGAGAGACAGATTTCGCATATGCTAAAAAATTAGTTTACAGTGCTTAGTGCAAGGAAACGCTTTTTTTACAAAAATGTCCCTTTAAACCAGAAATGCGATCTACAGCAATAGCACTATAAGCCTGTAAATTTAGTATATATATATATATATACCAATAATGCATCTCAGAAAAGTTTAACAAAAAATGGCAAAACAAAAAATAAAATAAAAACCCGAAACAGCAGAAAAATATTAAAAAATAAAAAGTAAAAAATAAAATATATCTTAAAAACAACAGTCCTTTTTAGTGCAAACCAGCGCTATACACAGTTGTATGGAGCCTAAGTACCCAATCTCTGGGGGGTCCCGTTTGTTTAGGCACTACAGGCTTCCCATATACTGGATGCAAACTACTTATCTTAATAAAGCAGTATTCCTCCTATGGACGGAGGTTTGAAAGAAATTTTAGCACCAGCCCGGTTCGCCCATCCGCAAGGGTAATCCCTATTCGAACGGCGTGCGCTCCAACTGCGCTCCACCGGGTCAGGCGCACCGGAAGTGACGTGGTGTACGTAATGACGCTGGACGCGTTTCGTCATAGACGTCCTCGCTGCTGAGGACGTCTATGACGAAACGCGTCCAGCGTCATTACGTACACCACGTCACTTCCGGTGCGCCTGACCCGGTGGAGCGCAGTTGGAGCGCACGCCGTTCGAATAGGGGATTACCCTTGCGGATGGGCGAACCGGGCTGGTGCTAAAATTTCTTTCAAACCTCCGTCCATAGGAGGAATACTGCTTTATTAAGATAAGTAGCCTAAACAAACGGGACCCCCCAGAGAATTGGGTACTTAGGCTCCATACAACTGTGTATAGCGCTGGTTTGCACTAAAAAGGCGGATAACAAAGCCTCCTTCTCTCATCATTTCCAATAAACCCTGGGGAAGACCAGCTGAAGACAGAGCTAATTAGAAGAATCCTCAACCTAGTGGAGCACAGATTACAGGCAACATACCCCCTAGGGGGTGCGTGGATTCGGTGAGTGGGGACCCTTGAGTGGGAACGAGCACGGAAGTCACCAATAAGCAGGCTTAATCACAAAAGTCACCTTCCTGTTATTTGAAAAAGAATAATCGCATGGTTGAAAGCACATGATAAGAGACTTCTTGTGGACCGTATATATATATAGATACATAAATCTATTGATATTTTTTGGATTTTATTTACACTATTTTCAGGTTTTTTGTATTTTTCACATTCGGAAGGGGGTTAGGAATCACCCCGCACATTTACTATTTTTTTATTTTGCTGCCTTTGACTTTTCTATTTTTATATTTTTTATTGTCTTATTTTTTGTATTTTTCATGGTCTCGGTGGTTTTTGTTCTTTCATTGTAATATATATTTTTTCCATCCACGGGGTATTATAGTGGTAATATAAATTGTGCACAGTGATAGCAATTGCACAGGAACTGCACAAACGCAGTGCGATTATAAGTGTAAACTTTCCCCCGAATAGGGTCTTGCACACTGTGTGTGGTAGTCGGCTGTGTAGTATACTAATATTTTTTGGGATCACAAAAATTACTATCACAAAATTATTTTGAATATTGTTTGGGATCCTTGGATTTTACATGTAGTGTGGGTGCTTTTTAGGGATTTTGACTGAGTGTTCGATCACGTTAGTGAAGAACTGTGCGTGCTCACCTTTTTTAGGGTAAGGAATATAACTGATTTGTAGTGGCACATGGTTGAATTTGGAATAATAGAAAGAATTAGTTGGATATAAACACAAAACAATAGGTTTGAGGTAGCGCCATCAGCCCATTATTACCATTTTACTTTTAAACATAACCTGGGTTTCAGATTGTGTTCTTAGGGAGGCAGCAACCTCATAGTGACTAATATAAATAGGTCCAACTTTTATATACGTATTTTCTACACTGCTATACCTCATAAAATACTGCAATTAGTAACACATTATCAAAAGAGTCAGGGGAGATATAGGCATTCACATATATCCCTGTGAGACTGTGACCTGTTCCATAAGCGCGGCCTTTCGTGTACAGTTGATATGTGAGGGTTTACAAACACTCTATAGCAGTGATGGCGAACCTTGGCACCCCAGATGTTTTGGAACTACATTTCCCATGATGCTCCACTACACTGCAGAGTGCCAGAGCATCATGGAAATGTAGTTCCAAAACATCTGGGGTGCCAAGGTTTGCCATCATTGCTCTATACTAATAAACTGTTTTGAAAAAATAAAAAATAAAAAAAAAAAAAATAAAATAAAATAAAATAAAATAAAAAAAAAAAAAAATATATATATATATATATATATATATATATATATATATATATATATATATATATATATATTATATACAGGGCCAGATTAAGAGGATCATGTGCTTGGTGCTGAGGATTTTGGTGGACCTTTGGACCTTCTGTTTTCCAAGAGCCTGTGCTGGCACACGCCCAAACTCAATAGGGTACAGCCACACAGGCATTACACTAGGGAAGCCTGGCATTTGATTTCTATAAGGGCCGTGCATCCACATTCACTCTGGGCTGGAAGAGTGCAGGTGCGCAGGCCTAACGCTATGGGAGCCCCAGACTTCAGTAAGAGCCCTGCATTGAAATGCCCCAGGCTTCTGGTAGGACTGCTCGTACAGTGCCCATTATCAATCCCACCACCCTGTCCAGGCGTGCATGTCGAATGCAGGGCCCGTCAGGGGAGAGCTCTTCCCATGGGCCCACTGCTTTCCATGGGCTGTCTGTCCTTTTTTGGGTGGCTGGGCCTATATGAAGGTAGGGGCCTGGAGCTGCAGCTCCAATAGCCCCTACGTTAATCCAGCCCTGATATAGATTATATATATATATATATATATATATATATATATATATATATATATATATATATATATAATATACACACACACACATACATATACATATACATATACACACACACATACACACATACTAGAGGTCGACCGATATATCGGCCGATATTTGCCGTTTTTTAAATAATCGGCATCGGCCGATTTGTGCTGATAAAAAGCCGATTTAGAACTACAGCGGGACTTTGAAATGACTTCTGTATAGAAGTCAGTCTAAGTTGACTGAGTCGTCATAGCAACACTTACCTCCTCTCTGGGCAGTCTGCCAAGAAAAGAACTAAATGATACAATGTTTCCACTTGAATGGAATTAAGTCATCTCTGTGTGTAGAAGTTCTCAAGTTTAACCATTTAAAGACTAAATCTTTTCTGACACTTGTTGCTTACAAGTAAAAATCCTGTATTTTCTGCCAGAAAATCACTTAGACCCCCCGAAAAATGATATATATTTTTTTAGCAGAGATCCTAGGGAATAAAATAGCGGTTGTTGCAATATTTTATGGTCACACGGCATTTGCACAGAGGTCTTTCAAATGCATTTTTTGGGAAAAAAATACACCATTTAAAAAATAAAAAATAAAATAAAAACAGTAAAGTTAGCCCATTTTTTTTTTTTGTCCAAAAGTTTTGACTACCTGTTTTTATTATATATATATATATATATATATATATATATATATATATATATATATATATAATATATATATATATATTTTTTTTTTTTTTATCTAAATCATACATACAAGTAAACTGATTGGAGGTTTGTTTTGTTTAATAAATGTTTAACTGTAAGAAATTTTCTGTATCACGTATGAAGGCTGCTTTCACACTGGAGCGGGCAGGCGTTGATGGTAAAACGCAAGTTTTAGCGGCTCTTTTACCATCATTTTAGCGGTGCTATTTGGCTGCTAGTGGGGCACATATAACCCAGCTAGCGGCCAAGGAAGAGGTTAAATGCGCCCATGAAGCACCGCTGCCAAATCGCATTGCATGCGCTTCGGCAGTGGTGCCCATTCATATCAATGGGCAGGAGTGGTGGAGGAGCGGTATACACCACTCCAAACGTGCTGCTTGCAGGACTTTTTTTTTAAGATCCTGCCAGTGCATCGCCTCAGTGTGAAAGCACTCTGTCTTTCACACAGACTGCAGGGGAGCCATTTTACAGGCACTTTACAGGCGCTATTTTTAGCCCAAAAGCGCCTGAAAAACGCCCCAGTGGGAAAGGTGTGTTAGATCAAGGGGGATTAAAAATAAATAAAATCGGCCTAACATATCGGCCCAAAAAAAATCGGCATCATATATCGGCAATCGGCCACCATGATTTCTAAATATCGGCATCGGCCAGAGAAAAACCCATATCGGTCGACCTCTAATACATACACTTGAATTGGACAGACCACCGACTTGCATTACCTTGTCCCGTAACTCCATCTCCGCATCGGACTCGTCAAGCCAGCGATCGAAATCCGGAACCAGGAACAGCGGCTTACGCTCCTGCTTTATCAAGCGTGGCCACCATTGGCTTTCACTCTTTTTCACGGTGAGGTTAACATGCCGCTGGGTGCAGCGCTGCACCACCTGTCCAGGTGCAAAATGAAGAAAATGAAGCAAATGATAAATTATTGATCACCCGGCAGGAAAGGACACCTGTGTCAAACCATTTATAGTCTCCGAGCAGAAGATAATTACCTACCTTCGCTTTTACAGGCTCCAGGAATTCCAAGGAAAACTCATACGTGTTCACACCCTTGGCGCCGTGTCCCAGAGCTGGGGGGGGGGGGTTGGAGAAATAAAAAAAAAAAAAAGAGAATATATATTTAAATCCTTGCAAATTATACTGGATGTATACTGCAAAACTTTTTCTTAGGGTACCACTTTCAAGAGTTGAGTAATGCCGATTATTAAAGCGGAGGTCCACCTAAAGTGGACCTTCCGCTCATCGGAACCCTCCCCCCCTCCGGCGCCACAATTGGCACCTTTCAGGGGGGAGGGGGGCGCAGATACCTGTACAGTACAGGTATTCTGCACCCACTTCCGGGATAGCTCTCTGCGGAAAGGGGCGTAGATTACTCCCCTTTCCTGCAAGTGCCCCGCTGTCTGCCTGGGAAACACACAGATCCATCCTTAGTGCGCAGCGCGATTCGCGCATGCGCAGTAGGGAACCGGGAAATGAAGCCGAAAGGCTCCATTTCCTGATTCCCATACCCAAGATGGCGGCGGCAGCACTCGACAAGACGATCTAGAGATCGGCTTCGGGTGCCGACAACGCGGGCACGCTGGACAGTAAGTGTCACCATTTTTAAAGAGTCAGCAGCTGCAGTATTTGTAGCTGCTGGCTTTTTAAAAAAAAAAAAAAAAAACGCGGAGTCCCGGCGGACTCCCGCTTTAACCACTTTACCTCCAGGTCTTTCCTGACTCTTTGTCTTTACCTGCAACAATCAGTATTTTTTGATGGAAAATTTCCTAGCAGGGCCCTGGAGCATAGGTGTGCGCAGCCTATTTTCATTAGGTTGTGCATCCCAAACGTATTAAAAGATGGAGGCGTCAGAGGTTGGGGTCTGTTATTTTTACTTTTTTTTTTTCTTTTTAGGACCACTATGCCTTGGAGAATAAAATGGTGGGTGTGCCAATTTATGTCACACTGTAATTGCCCAGTGGTTTTTCAAGTGTTTTTTTTTTTATACACTTTTTTAGAATTTTAATGCAGAAAAAAAAAAAAAAAAAACAATATAAGACCCAACTGTTTAGCAAAATTTAAAAAGATGATGTTACACCGAGTAAATAGATACCAAATGTGTCACGCTATAAAATTGCGTGCAACGGTGACAAACTACATTCATTTTACTATTTATAGGGTGAATATTTAAAAGATTTACAGTGGATGTCTGGTGCCAGAATTACTGCCCGTGATCTGACGTTCGTGGCAATACCTCACATGTACGATCACGGTTTGCGTGCGTGTGGGACTAACGTGTGCGCTTGACTTAAAGTGGATGTAAACCCACTCTCATCCTTTCTAAACTATTTGCATAAGGGTTATCTATAAGGATATAGATGCCTCCTGCATGTATACTTATCTGTCAAATGTCTCCTCTCTGTCTGCTATGAGACCTGAAAAACTGCAGATCTTTGTGGGAGGGTCTGTTTTCCAGGGCTCAGTGGGTGGAGTCGTGATGTCAGACTCCCCACCCATCTCTACCACTCCCCTTATCAACATGCATTTTCTCCTGTGTATTTCTTACACTGAACTTCTGCTATGATCTCTAACATCCAGTCAAAACACAGAAAAGTCCCCGCACGTCTTCAGCATGCCAAATCTTCAAAACTTTCACATTGGTTGTGCTCTTAACCAAACTTTCAAACCATCCAATGGCTGGTTTCATAACTGATCACATGTGCAGAATTATGGCAGTTGAAGAATCAGTTGAAGAAACCACAGACTACCAACACAGGGATGGGGGGTCCCTCGTCCGCAGACTACCAACACAGGGATGGGGGGTCCCTCGTCCGCAGACTACCAACACAGGGATGGGGGTCCTCCGTCCGCAGACTACCAACACAGGGATGGGGGGTCCCTCGTCCGCAGACTACCAACACAGGGATGGGGGGTCCCTCGTCCGCAGACTACCAACACAGGGAGGGGGGTCCCTCGTTCACATACTACAAACACAGGGAGGGGGTCCCTCGTCCACATACTACAAACACAGGGAGGGGGTCCCTCGTTCACATACTACAAACACAGGGAGGGGGTCCCTCGTCCACATACTACAAACACAGGGAGGGGGTCCCTCGTCCACATACTACAAACACAGGGAGGGGGTCCCTCATCCACATACTACCAACACACGTCACCTCATGGGAGTATCTCCTGCACTGACCCCCAAAGAGGGAAATTCTCACACTGACAGCCAATCTAATGGACTCGTATCCCACTGACCACCAAGTCATTGTCAGGGGGCATTAATCCGCCGACTGCAAAGTCATTCATGGTAATGTACTGTGAGGTGCAGATATAATTATTAGCAGGGGTTTCCCCGAGACCTGAAAGTTTGTTAAACAGGGTTCTTATTTGTTAAAAAACAGGTTGTGAAAAGTTGCCTTGGAGGAGACAATGCAAAGAACTTGCAGGAACATTCTGGAACCCCACCTTTGAAATGCAGAACATTGTCAGTGATGTTGATATCTGGATTCTGCAAAAGACACAAAATATATAAATAATCATATCAGCCTACTGTACACGGTCCTATATAGTTAGTAAGGTTGAATAAAGACACCAGTCCAACATGAGTGAGTGTCTACAATTGTCCCTATCCCTGTACATTGCACACTCACATTGGTCCCTACACCCTCAAGGAGCCACAATCCAAGGTACCCATTCATATACTAGGGACAATTTTGGACAGAAGCCAATTAACCTACCTGCATGTCTTTGGGGTGAGCACCTGGAGGAAACCCAGGCAGGCACAGGGGGGGCATGCAAACTCCAGGCAGGTAGTGTCGTGGTTGGGATTCAAACCAGCGACCCTTTTTACTACTAGGTGAGAGTGCTACCCACTACACCACTGTGCCGCCCATATCACACCGGATACAGCATGGACTATAGTGTTATTGCTGATGATTTTTATTTTTGGGGGGGACTGAGCATTTAGGAACACATACTAACTAAAAACAACTTAAAGAACAATTGAAAAAAAATAAAAAATAGTAATTTGTAAAAGTTACAGGGTGATGATTCAGGGAATGGAGAGAAAACGTTCTTTATTTTTAAACAGCAATGGTAATAGTAACCACGGGTGGCAATCTGTGGTACGGCCACATTTAGCTCATCTAACAATAAATGCAGAATTAGCGAATGGTAAACAAAAGCAGGAGGTTACAGGAACCGATATGAGCCAAAAGTAGATGTGCCAATAGACAGAAGACACGATCACGCGTCAGTGGGCCAACATCCTAAAAAACTATAAAAACAGAACTGTCTGAAACAAAAAAGTTTATCTACACCATTCAGATGCAACATAGAAAAGATACAAAAGTAACAAGGTTTAATTTATCTGCAGATGAAAGGGTTATCACTTCTGGCTGCATTCACACCTGGGAGTATTGAATTGGGGGCTTCAGTAAACTGCTGGTTAGTCTTTGTTTTTTTGGACCTGTAAAAGGTAAAAGGCATTATGTGCTAGTATGAATGGCATACTAGCACAAAGAGCTGCATGATTCTGGGGAAAAATTAGAATCAAAATTTTTTTTGCTTAGAATAAACATCACGATTCTCGGTGTAACATCTTACACATTATACTAAATAAATGTGAATTCACAGTCCATTCACACAGGGGCAAACACGACTTCCAGCGTGACTTTTGGAGGCAACTTGAACACGACTTGAGTATGAATAACAGCGCAACTTGGAGCGACTTCAACACGACTTTAAGTCGCCTCAGGCCAGGCGACTTTGGCCATAGCCAGAGAATAATCAGCTCTCGAGGGGGAACTCCACGCCAAATTTTAAATAAAAAAAAAACGGCATGGGGTTCCCCCTCCCAGGAGCATACCAGGCCCTTAGGTCTGGTATGGATTTTAAGGGGAACCCACCCCCACACCGAAAAAACAGCAATCCATACCAGACCTTATCCGAGCACGCAGCCCGGGCCGGCCAGGAAAAGGGGTGGGGGCGAGCGAGCGCCCCCCCCCCCGAACCATACCAGGCCGCATGCCCCTCAACATGGGGGTGGGTGCTTTGGGGGAAGGGGGCGCCCTGCGGCACCCCCAAAGCACACCTTGTCCCCATGTTGATGAGGACACGGGCCTCTTCCCGACAACCCTGGCCCTTGGTGTTGGGGTCTGCGGGCGGGGGCTTATCAGATTCCGGGAGCCCCCTTTAATAAGATCCCCAGATCCCGGCCCCCCCCACCCTATGTGAATGAGTATGGGGTACCCCTACCCATAAAATTGTGATCTCGATTCAACCCCCCCCCCCCCCCACGATCTCTATGCAGAATTTCCCGATTCATTCATGTAACAAGTGTAAAAAGTTCTCTACTCACCCAGCTGTCAAAAGGAAAAAAAAAAAAAAAAAAAAAAACAGGCAGCCTGCCAAGTTTTTCACAAGATTGTAGAGAAATAAACATTGTAACTTTTTGTTCTTAGAATCAAAGGAATGAGCTTCAGTGTGTAAACGAGGGCAGTTTAACCATTTAAAAACTAAACCTTTTTCTGACATTTGTTTCTTACAAAAGTTAAAAATATGTATTTTTTTTTTTTGCTAGAAAACTACTTGGGACCCTAAGGAAATAAAATGGTGGTTGTTGCAATATATCTCTACACATACACACAAAAAAAACAGATTTTAACTTGTAAACATCAAGTGTAAAAAATAGCCCGGTGGTTAAGGTTGCACAGGAAGGTAGAGGACTTTAAGAGGTGACACATATCACATTTCTGAATGAGTTCCATTAATATACGCACCCCCCCCCCCCCCCCCAATTTCTGAATATACGGATACATCCGACTGAAAAAAAAAATATTTTATCTTGCACTCAGTATAAATGCAGAAAGCAGACCAACAATCCAGTCACACCAACCAGCATAATAAAACACGTGTGCAAGGGCATGGCACCGGTTAGATTTTTTATTTTTTGTGCCCTTGCATGGAGTCTGTGGTGATCTTAATGCCAGGGGTCGGCCACCTTGGCGCTGCAGTGTTGTGGAACTACAAGTCCCATGAAGGATTGCACAGCTCACAGGCATGATGGGATT
>NW_027507881.1:8666086-8849292 GCF_037356315.1 Lithobates pipiens
AGGAGAGGAGAGAGAGAGAGAGAGAGAGAGAGAGAGAGAGGGGGGAGAGAGAGGAGGGAGGGAGAGAGGGAGGGGGGGGAGAGAGAGGAGGGGAGAGAGAGGAGGGGGGAGAGAGAGGAGGGGGGAGAGAGAGGAGGGGGGGAGAGAGAGGAGGGGGGAGAGAGAGGAGGGGGGGAGAGAGAGAGGAGGGAGGGAGAGAGAGAGGAGGGAGGGAGAGAGAGGAGGGGGGGAGAGAGAGGAGGGGGGGGAGAGAGAGAGGAGGGAGGGAGAGAGAGAGGAGGGAGGGGAGAGAGAGGAGGGGGGGAGAGAGAGGAGGGGGGAGAGAGAGGAGGGGGGAGAGAGAGGAGGGGGGAGAGAGAGGAGGGGGGAGAGAGAGGAGGGGGGAGAGAGAGAGAGGGGGGAGAGAGAGGAGGGGGGAGAGAGAGGAGGGGGGGAGAGAGGGGAGGGGGGAGAGAGGGGGGGAGAGAGAGAGGAGGAGGGGGGGGAGAGAGAGGAGGGGGGGGAGAGAGAGGAGGGGGGGAGAGGAGGAGGGGGGGGAGAGAGAGGAGGGGGGGGGGAGAGAGAGGAGGGGGGGGGAGAGAGAGGAGGGGGGGAGAGAGAGGAGGGGGGGGGGAGAGAGAGGAGGGGGGGGGGGGAGGAGAGGAGGAGGGGGGGGGAGAGAGAGGAGGGGGGGGGAGAGAGAGGAGGGGGGGGAGAGAGAGGAGGGGGGGGAGAGAGAGGGAGGGGGGGGAGAGAGAGGGAGGGGGGGGAGAGAGGGAGGGGGGGCTGTTACTGATTAAAATTTTCGTGTTCTATTAATAGATTTTTTTTTTAATCGACTAATTTTGATTAAATTATAAAAACACACATACAGATCCAACTACTTTTAGCTGATCTCCTTGCATTGCAGCTCTGCATTAGTCCGTGGTAAACACTATATACAATCACCCGACACTAGTTAGTTTCCACAATCCATGACTCAACTTCACAGTTCACACAAATATGTTTTAAATGTAAACTGTAGCACTGACGCAAGTCATTTTTTTCCCCCACAGTAGTGTGACAATCCCTCCACCTCCGGTCTTACTAATCACTCTCACCTTATGGCATGGACCCCTGTGCAAACAGGTGGTCATGCAAGCGGGTATCAAAAGGGGTTAACACGAACCATAAACTTCTCTCACGTCTCCTTAGATCTCAGCAAGGACGCCGGGTCATAGATCTTTTCTTTCTACCCAAGTGCTCACCGCTTAAGTACAAGATTTCATTTTTGTGTTCAAACACAAACTACTCACATAAAGATGATAAAAACACAGCATGTAAAGCCGACAACCGTGTTAGTTCCGTAGGGTGGCAGCGGGTGATGTCATGCGTAGCTCCTCCCCCCGTACGAGTTACGTTCAATCAGAACTTCAACGTCACCGGACTCCTCCCCCCTTCCCTTTGTTAGCAGACGGAGGCACTTGGGGAAGGGGGAGGAGTCCGGTGACGTCGATGTCCGTGATGTCACCGAATCTCCGACGGAAATCCCTGAAGACCCGGAAGCCGGCGGAGAGGCGAGTATTTTGATAGATCAAAAAAAAATTACGATTAATCGAGGAATTAATTCTTAATTCCCACAGCCCTAATATATACATATCACACACAGCATCTCACAAAAGTGAGTACACTCCTCACATTATTGTAAATATTTTCTTCTATATTTTCATGTGACAACACTGAAGAAATGACACTTGTCTACAATGTAAAGTAGTGAGTGTACAGCTTGTATAACAGTGTAAATTTATTTATTTTTTTGGGTTTTCGAGCAAAAAGAAATTCTGATTTTTGACATGTAGGAGAGGAATGTCCGAATTGGGCCTGGAAGTGGTTAAAAATGGAAAATGCCATATTTGGCTACTAGGGGACACCAAGGGGGAGATTAACTAAAATTGGGGCACACAAGAAATCTGGTGCAGCTGTTCATAGTAACCAATCAGCTTCCAGGTTCTATTGGCAATGCATTGAACAAACTGAAGTTAAAAGCCGATTGGTTGCCGTGCTCAGCTGCATCAGACTCTGCTCCAGTTTTATTAAATCTCCGTATCATAGGAAAGTCTATCGAGGGGACAAATGTGGCATTTTCCATTTAAAACGAATGAAAAATATTCACTCAAAACAGGAAAAAGTCCAATAACATTCCCCCCCACCCCTGTTGGCACGAAATAAATATACCCGCACTCTCATTGGGTGAACTGAAGTGTGAGAGAGAGAAAATATTATATATATATATGCACCCCTAGAAGTGGAGTGGATTTGGGTTTCTACGTCATCTCTGACTCCAGCACAGTCCGCACAGCGTACACCCCGTCCTCACACCCGTCATTCCGCTGTGCACCGAGTTATATCTGCTGCTTGTACCAACAAAAGGAGAAGACAGGCGGACTGATAAGTTTGCAAATAAAATTTAAATTTGCATCGGATGACGTGTCATCATTTAATAGAAACATTCCACATAAAATCCGGGAGAGACCCAGAAGCAGCGAGGAGACAACCATCGGGCACACATAATTAGGAGGGTACATTTGGGGGTCGAGTCAAAGCTTACAGGAAGGCACAGGAAAGAGTCAGACCCTCATAGACAACATAGAATAAAAACATAAAAGTTGTGCCCCCCCCACTGAGATTTCCCCTCATCTCCGGTGTGGATATTCAGGTGACAACTCTGATGTGTTGGATGTCTCTCTACAAACCTCCTTCCATCTACACCCATCTCTGTACCTTCACCTGCATCCTCCATACACCCCTACTTCCATCTCCACACCCCTACTTCCACCCCCATACACCCCTACCTCCATCTCCACCTCCACCCCCCTACTTCCATCCCCACCTCCATCCTCATACACCCCTACTTCCATCTCCACCCCCATACACACCTACCTCCACCCCCTACTTCCATCCCCATTCTCATACACCCTACTTCCACCTCCACCCCCTACTTCCATCCCCACCTCCACCTGCATCCTCATACACCCCCACTTCCATCTCCACACCCCTACTTCCACCCCCATCAACCCCTACCTCCATCTCCACCCCCCTACTTCCATCCCCACCTCCACCTGCATCCTCATACACCCCTACTTCCACCTCCACCCCCCTACTTCCATCTCCATCTCCACCTCCATCCTCATACACCCCTACTTCCATCTCCACCCCCATACACACCTACCTCCACCCCCCTACTTCCATCCCCATCTCCATTCTCATACACCCCTACTTCCACCTCCACCCCCCTACTTCCATCTCCACACCCCTACTTCCATCCCCATCTCCACCTCCATCCTCATACACCCCTACTTCCACCTCCACCCCCCTACTTCCATCACCACCTCCACCTGCATCCTCATACACCCCCTATTACCATCTCCACACCCCTACTTCCATCCCCATACACCCCTACTTCCATCTCCACCTCCCCACCCCTACTTCCAGCTCCACTTCCACCTCCCCACCCCTACTTCCATCTCCATCTCCGCATCCCTACCTCCATCTCCGCATCCCTACCTCCATCTCCGCACCCCTACTTCCATATCCCTACCTCCATCTCCACCCCCCTACTTCCACCTCCCTACTTCCATCCCCACCTCCCTCTCCACACCCCTACTTCCATCCCCACCTCCCTCTCCACACCCCTACTTCCATCCCCACCTCCCTCTCCACACCCCTACTTCCATCTCCACCTCCATCCTCATACACCCCTATTACTATCTCCACACCCCTACTTCCATCCCCATACACCCCTACTTCCATCTCCACACCCCTACTTCCATCTCCACCTCCCCACCCCTACTTCCATCTCCACACCCCTACCTCCATCTCCACCTCCACACCCCTACTTCCATCCCCATCTCCACCTGCACCCTCATACACCCCTACTTCCATCCCCATCTCCACACCCCTACTTCCATCCCCCATCTCCATCCCCATCCCCATACACCCCTACCTCCATCCCCATCTCCCTCTCCCGCTTTGTCCTCTCCTCTGTATTGCACTCAGGTGATATGGGGAGGTCACACTCTGTAGCCCCCTCATTGCATATATAATCCCCTCCCCTCAGTACCTGTACGTCGCTGAGCTCCACCCTCAGGTAGATCTCCCGGTGCCGCTGCGCCCAGAA
Organism: Lithobates pipiens; assembly: GCF_037356315.1. NCBI lineage: Eukaryota > Metazoa > Chordata > Amphibia > Anura > Ranidae > Lithobates > Lithobates pipiens. Next base: position 8,670,222 of record NW_027507881.1, read on the forward strand.
CACCGGAGGGGTCAGACTCATCTTTCCGCTCACCGACTGACACACACCGGCCGAGCTGTCAGTGCACCACCTGCAGGCGGGCGGGGAGAAGTTCAGCCGTCCATCCCACATAAGGGCAAACCAGTCACTTCCGTCCGCCATGATGAGTGAGGGCATGACATGACCCGGGGCGGCCATCTTGACTAAGGGAAAAAAAAACAGTACTTGGTTACCTGGGCAGAAGGGAGGCGAATTTCAGCAAACACCAATCCGCATCCGAAGTCACCTCCGGAGTGATATTGTGACGGAGCATCCTCTGTCCCCGGGAATGGAAGTGACACCCTGACCGCTCCTCATTACATCATCACCGGGGACGGGCCTGATCCGGGCAATGCTGAGAAAAGCTCCATTCATCAGTCCTCCCAACACAGGTATTCCCATCATCAGTCCTCCCATCACAGGTATTCCCACCATCAGTCCTCCCATCACCAGTCCTCCAATCACAGGTATTCCCACCATCAGTCCTCCCAACACAGGTACTCCCATCATCAGTCCTCCCAACACAGGTATTCCCACCATCAGTCTTCCCAACACAGGTATTCCCACCATCAGTCCTCCCATCACCAGTCCTCCAATCACAGGTATTCCCACCATCAGTCCTCCCATCACCAGTCCTCCAATCACAGGTATTCCCACCATCAGTCCTCCCAACACAGGTACTCCCATCATCAGTCCTCCCAACACAGGTATTCCCACCATCAGTCTTCCCAACACAGGTATTCCCATCATCAGTCCTCCAATCACAGGTATTCCCACCATCAGTCCTCCCAACACAGGTACTCCCATCATCAGTCCTCCCAACACAGGTATTCCCATCATCAGTCTTCCCAACACAGGTATTCCCATCATCGGTCCTCCAATCACAGGTATTCACATCATCAGTCCTCCAATCACAGGTATTCCCATCATCAGTCCTCCCAACACAGTAATTCCCACCATCAGTCCTCCAATAACAGGTATTCCCATCATCAGTCTTCCCAACACAGGTATTCCCATCATCAGTCCTCCCAATCACAGGTATTCCCACCATCAGTCCTCCAATCACAGGTATTCCCACCATCAGTCCTCCAATCACAGGTATTCCCACCATCAGTCCTCCCAACACAGGTATTCCCACCATCAGTCCTCCCAACACAGGTATTCCCATCATCAGTCCTCCAATCACAGGTATTCCCATCATCAGTCCCCCAATCACAGGTATTCCCACCATCAGTCCTCCCAACACGGGTATTCCCACCATCAGTCCTCCCAATCACAGGTATTCCCATCATCAGTCCTCCCAACACGGGTATTCCCACCATCAGTCCTCCCAATCACAGGTATTCCCACCATCAGTCCTCCCAACACAGGTATTCCCATCACCAGTCCTCCCAACACAGGTATTCCCATCATCAGTCCTCCCATCACCAGTCCTCCAATCACAGGTATTCCCACCATCAGTCCTCCCAACACAGGTATTCCCACCATCAGTCCTCCCAACACAGGTATTCCCACCATCAGTCCTCCCAACACAGGGATTCTATACTAGAAATAAACTTTGCTGCCCAGAGGGCTGATGATGGCTAAAAAAATAGAAAATTCTATATCAATATAAATATAATATGAAAAAATATCATCTATAATTTCATTGGTGTCAGTGGGAGGAATAGTGCCCCATCATTGGTGTCAGTGGGAGGATTAGTACCCCATCATTGGTGTCAGTGGGAGAAATAGTGCCCCATCATTGGTGTCAGTGGGAGGAATAGTGCCCCATCATTGGTGTCAGTGGGAGGAATAGTGCCCCATCATTGGTGTCGGTGGGAGGAATAGTGCCCCATCATTGGTGTCAGTGGGAGGATTAGTACCCCATCATTGGTGTCAGTGGGAGAAATAGTGCCCCATCATTGGTGTCAGTGGGAGGAATAGTGCCCCATCATTGGTGTCAGTGGGAGGAATAGTGCCCCATCATTGGTGTCAGTGGGAGGAATAGTGCCCCATCATTGGTGTCAGTGGGAGGAATAGTGCCCCCATCATTGGTGTCAGTGGGAGGATTAGTACCCCATCATTGGTGTCAGTGGGAGAAATAGTGCCCCATCATTGGTGTCAGTGGGAGGAATAGTGCCTCATCATTGGTGATCAGGTATTCCCATCATCAGTCCTCCCAACACAGGTATTCCCATCATCAGTCCTCCCAACACAGGTATTCCCACCATCAGTCCTCCCAATCACAGGTATTCCCATCATCAGTCCTCCAGTCACAGGTATTCCCACCATCAGTCCTCCCAACACAGGTATTCCCATCATCAGTCCTCCCAACACGGGTATTCCCATCATCAGTCCTCCCAACACAGGTATTCCCATCATCAGTCCTCCCAACACAGGTATTCCCACCATCAGTCCTCCCGACACAGGTATTCCCATCATCAGTCCTCCCAACACAGGTATTCTATACTAGAAATAAACTTTGCTGCCCAGAGGGCTGATGATGGCTAAAAAAATAGAAAATTCTTTATCAATATAAATATAATATGAAAAAATATCATCTATAATTTCATTGGTGTCAGTGGGAGGAATAGTGCCCCATCATTGGTATCAGTGGGAGGAATAGTGCCCCATCATTGGTGTCAGTGGGAGGAATAGTGCCCCATCATTGGTGTCAGTGGGAGGAATAGTGCCCCATCATTGGTGTCAGTGGGAGGAATAGTGCTCCATCATTGGTATCGGTGGGAGGAATAGTGCCCCATCATTGGTGTCAGTGGGAGGAATAGTGCCCCATCATTGGTATCATTGGGAGGAATAGTGCCCCATCATTGGTATCGGTGGGAGGAATAGTGCTCCATCATTGGTGTCAGTGGGAGGAATAGTGCCCCATCATTGGTATCGGTGGGAGGAATAGTGCTCCATCATTGGTATCGGTGGGAGGAATAGTGCCCCATCATTGGTATCGGTGGGAGGAATAGTGCCCCATCATTGGTATCGGTGGGAGGAATAGTGCCCCATCATTGGTATCGGTGGGAGGAATAGTGCTCCATCATTGGTATCGGTGGGAGGAATAGTGCCCCATCATTGGTATCGGTGGGAGGAATAGTGCCCCATCATTGGTATCGGTGGGAGGAATAGTGCTCCATCATTGGTGTCAGTGGGAGGAATAGTGCTCCATCATTGGTATCGGTGGGATGAATAGTGCCCCATCATTGGTATCGGTGGGAGGAATAGTGCCCCATCATTGGTATCGGTGGGAGGAATAGTGCTCCATCATTGGTATCAGTGGGAGGAATAGTGCCCCATCATTGGTATCGGTGGGAGGAATAGTGCTCCATCATTGGTATCGGTGGGATGAATAGTGCCCCATCATTGGTATCGGTGGGATGAATAGTGCCCCATCATTGGTATCGGTGGGAGGAATAGTGCCCCATCATTGGTATCGGTGGGAGGAATAGTGCTCCATCATTGGTATCGGTGGGATGAATAGTGCCCCATCATTGGTATCGGTGGGATGAATAGTGCCCCATCATTGGTATCGGTGGGAGGAATAGTGCCCCATCATTGGTATCGGTGGGATGAATAGTGCCCCATCATTGGTATCGGTGGGAGGAATAGTGCCCCATCATTGGTATCGGTGGGAGGAATAGTGCCCCATCATTGGTATCGGTGGGAGGAATAGTGCCCCATCATTGGTATCGGTGGGAGGAATAGTGCCCCATCATTGGTGTCAGTGGGAGGAATAGTGCCCCATCATTGGTATCGGTGGGAGGAATAGTGCCCCATCATTGGTATCGGTGGGAGGAATAGTGCCCCATCATTGGTGTCAGTGGGAGGAATAGTGCCCCATCATTGGTATCAGCAAACAAAATAGCGCCGCAAGGGCCAGATATAAACAAGCAAAGGGCCGCATCTGTCCCCCGGGACCGAAGTTTGGAGACTACTGATGTATGACATAATATAAAAAAAATATATATATATTTTTACTATAATTTGTATTATATTATATTTAATATAAAATAGAATATAAATATGATGTGAAACTATGTAAAATAAAATATATAACATACTAAAAATTTGAATGCAAAATAATCTATATTGTATATTATACTATTCTATAGTTTGCAATATATTTAATGGTTATGTATAATATGATATAAAATAGAAGATAAATATATTATGAATTAATATAATAAATAACATAATATATAATATAATACAATGTAATCTAAAAATTGTATTTAGATTTGATACATTTTTATATAATATATTTTATTTTTGTTATACTATAAGTTGTATCATATTTAATTATGTAATAGAGTATTAATATAATACAAAATAATATATAAAAAATAATATAGAATTTAATTCATATTACATTTGATAATTTTTTAAATAAAATAAAACAGTTGTGCTCATAAGTTTATATACCCCTGGCAGAATTTATGATTTCTTGGCCATTTTTCAGAGAATATGAATGATAACACAAAAACTTTTCTTTCACTCATGGTTTGTGTTTGGCTGAAGCCATTTATTATCAATCAACTGTGTTTACTCTTTTTAAATCATAATGACAACAGAAACTACCCAAATGACCCTGATCAAAAGTTTACATACCCCAGTTCTTCATTTCGAGTATTGCCCCTATAAAGTGATTGTAAGGGGTAGTTTTTTGTTTTCTTAACCACTTCAGCCCCATAAGATTTTACCCCCCTTCCTGACCACTTTTCCTGACCACTTTTTGCGATTCAGCACTGCGTTACTTTAACTGACAATTGCGCGGTTGGTGTGCAGTGCACGCCTGAGAGATCAGGTACAGTAATGTGATTTTGTGCAGGGGAGCCAGCGTGCCGCAGTAAAACTGCAGCGGCTGGTCCGGAAGCAGTTAAAGCGGAGGTCCACCCTAAAATGGACCTTCCGCTCATCGGAATCCTCCCCCCCTCCGGCGCCACAATTGGCACCTTTCAGGGGGGAGGGGGTGCAGTTACCTGGATAATCCAGGTAACTGCACCCACTTCCGGGATAGCTCTCTGCAGAAAGGGGCATAGATTACGCCCCTTTCCGCAAGTGCCCGCCCCCTTCCGCAAGTGCCCCGCTGCCTGCTGGGAAACACACAGATCCCAGAGGCAGCGGGGACCGTCCTTATTGCGCAGCGCGGCTCGCGCATGCGCAGTAGGGAACCGGGAAATGAAGCCGAAAGGCTCCACTTCCTGATTCCCATACCCAAGATGGCGGCGGCAGCACCCAAGTGACGATCTAGAGCGGGCGCGCTGGACAGGTAAGTGTCATTATTTTAAAAGTCAGCAGCTGCAGTATTTGTAGCTGCTGGCTTTTAAAAAAAAAAAAAAAAACGCGGAGTCCCGGCGGACTCCCGCTTTAAATAACAGCTTGTTTTGCACAGTGGCCCCCGATCTGGGGTCCCTCGGTGGCTCTCTCGGCTCCTCCCCACATCAGATAACCCCCTTAGGAGAAGCGCTCTCCCGAGGGGGTCACCTTGCAGGCACGCTCCCGAGTCCAGCATTTCTGTCCGCCGAATGTATGACTCGGCCACGCCCCCCCCGGCTCCCGCGTCATTGGATTTGATTTAGAGGTCGACCGATATGGGTTTTTCTCTGGCCGATGCTGATATTTAGAAATCATGGCGGCCGATGGCCGGTATATGATGCCGATTTTTTTGGGCCGATATGTTAGGCCGATTTTATTCATTTATTTTCCTTTTTTTTTTAATCCCCCTTGATCTCATAAAATCTAACACACCTTTCCCACTGGGGCGTTTTTCAGGCGCTTTTGGGCTAAAAATCGTGCCTGTAAAGTGCCTGCAAAATGCCTCCTCTGCAGTCTGTGTGAAAGACAAAGTGCTTTCACACTGAGGCGATGCGCTGGCAGGATCTTAAAAAAAAAAGTCCTGCAAGCAGCACGTTTGGAGTGGTGTATACCGCTCCTCCACCACTCCTGCCCATTGATATGAATGGGCACCACTGCCGAAGCGCATGCAATGCGATTTGGCAACGGTGCTTCACGGGCGCATTTAACCTCTTCCTCGGCCGCTAGCTGGGTTATATGTGCCCCACTAGCAGCCGAATAGCACCGCTAAAATGATGGTAAAGAGCCGCTAAAACTTGCAGCGTTTTACCATCAACGCCTGCCCGCTCCAGTGTGAAAGCAGCCTTCATAAGTGATACAGAAAATCTCTTACATTTAAACATTTATTAAACAAAACAAACCTCCAATCAGTTTACTTGTATGTATGATTTAGATAAAAAAAAAAAAAAAACCTATACATTAAATAAAAACAGGTAGTCAAAACTTTTGGACGAAAAAAAAATGGGCTAACTTTACTGTTTTTAAACTTTTTTTTTTTTTTTAAATAGTGTATTTTTTTCCCAAAAAAATGCATTTGAAAGACCTCTGTGCAAATGCCGTGTGACATAAAATATTGCAACAACCGCTATTTTATTCCCTAGGATCTCTGCTAAAAAATATATATATAATTTTTTGGGGGGGTTTAAGTGATTTTCTGGCAGAAAATACAGGATTTTTACTTGTAAGCAACAAGTGTCAGAAAAGATTTAGTCTTTAAATGGTTAAACTGAGAACTTTACACACTGAGATGACTTCATTCATTCAGAAGTGTAAACATTGTATCTTTTTTGCTCTTTTCTTGGCAGCCTGCCCAGAGAGGAGGAAAGTCGTTTCTATGGCAACTCACACTGACTTCTATTACAGAAGTCATTTCCAAGTCACAATGTAGTTCTAAATCTGCCTTTTTATCAGCACAATCGACCGATGCCGATTAATTAAAATACGGCAAATATCGGCCAATATATCGGTCGACCTCTAATTTGATTGACAGCAACGGGAGCCAATGGCTGCGCTACTATCAATCTATCCAATCAAGAACCCTGGGCAGAGAGAGAGAGCGCCCCCCCCCCCCCCCGCCGAGTCAAGTTCTAGGGCTCAGGTAAGTAAAACGGGGTGGGGGGGTCACTGCCAGGCGTTTTTTCACCTTAATGCATAGGATGCAGTGGCGTAGTGTGGGGGGGTGTTTCAGGGGTGCCGTGGCCCCGGGCGCGTCATTTAGGGGGGCGCTACTGCGTCGGTATGTGTCACTCACTGCTGCTATCTCCTCCTAATTTGAATGCCTGTGTCCCTGGAGTTCCGGCCGCCATGTTAAGTGTCCGGTGCCCTGTCATTGGGCGTATGGGCGGCGTAGGGCTGGCCTGTCCGTGATCGATCCTGAAGTCCCGCCTCTGCACATGACCCCCTTCCCACCCTATCACAGAGCGCTGCGCCGGACACTGGAGAGAAGCAAAAACGTGAGTTGTCTTCTCCAGGCTCCTCATATCACCTATCTCCTCTGATATCATATCCGGACCGATGCAGGACAAGAGAGAGAGAATAGAGAGAATAGAGAGAGAGACAAAGAGAAGAGAGATAGAGAACCAAGAGAAGACAGAGAATAGAGAGAGAGACAGAGAGAGAATAGAGAGACGGAACCAAGAGAAGATAGAATAGAGAGACAGACAGAGAATAGAGAGAGTGAGCCTAGAGAAGAGAGAGAGATTAGATGAGAGAGAGAAGAGAGAACAGAGAGAGTACAGGGAGAGAGCGAGAGAGAATAGTATAGTATGGTGGTCAGTTAGTATAGTGTAGTATGATGTGTAGTGTAGTATGGTGGTCAGTCAGTGGTATGGTGGAAAGTGTAGTGTAGTATGGTTTGTAGTATGGTGGTCAGTGTAGTGTAGTATAATGATCAGTGTAGTTCTCAGTGTAGTGGACAGTATAGTATGGTGGTCAGTGTAGTGTAGTATGGTGGTCAGTGTAGTGGACAGTATAGTATAGTGGCCAGTGTAGTGTAGTATAGTGGCCAGTGTAGTATAGTTGTCAGTGTAGTATAGTGGATAGTACAGTGGACAGTATAGTGGTCAGTGTAGTGTACGGTATAGTGGTCAGTGTAGTTCTCAGTGTAGTGGATAGTATAGGGGTCAGTGTAGTGTACAGTATAGTTCTCAGTATAGTGGTTAGTATAGTTCTCAGTGTAGTGTACGGTATAGTTCTCAGTATAGTGGTTAGTATAGTTCTCAGTGTAGTGGACAGTATAGTATAGTGGTCAGTGTAGTGTGTAATGGTCAGAAAAGCAATCTGGTTGGTCAGTAGTAGTACTATTGTATTGTTGGAAGGGACTTGGAGTGCTAAAAGTCCGCAGGTTAGGGGGGCGCAGATTACTTGCCTTGCCCCGGGTGCTGACAACCCATGCTACGCCACTGATAGGATGTATTAAAGCGGTAGTAAACCCGCTATTTTTTTTTTTAACACCTGCAAAGCAAAAGGCATAATGAGCTAGTATGCACCGCCTACTAGCTCATTATGAAATACTTATCTTAGAACGAGGCCCCGACATCTGGCACGATCCACGCCGAGGGAGCTGACATGCTCCCTCTGTGTTTCTTCCGGGTATCGCGGCTCCGGCGCTGTGAGTGGCCGGAGCCACGATATCGTCACTCCAATGCGCGCGGGAGATTTCTTTCCGGCCGCCGACCACTGCCGGATTTTCAGGCCGAGAATCCCCTCGTGCGCATGCGCCGCTGCAGTCAGCGGCGCATACCGAGGGGAATATCTCCTAAATCGTACAGGTTTAGGAGATATTTTTTTTACCTACAGGTAAGCCTTATTATAGGCTTTCCTGTAGGTAAAAGTTACAAAAAAGGGTATACAACCACTTTAAGGTAAAAAACACGAACCTTTACAACCCCTTTAACATCAATGACAGCTTGAAGTCTCTTGTGGTATTTGTGGATGAGGCTCTTTATCTTCTCAGATGGTAAAGCTGCCCGTTCCTCTTGGCACAAAGCCTCCAGTTCCTGTAAATTCTTGGGCTGTTTTGCATGAACGGCACGTCTGAGATCTCCCCAGAGGGGCTCAATGATATTGAGGTCAGGAGACGGAGATGTCCACTCCACAACCTTCACTTTATTCTGCTGTAGCCAATGACAGGTGGACTTGGCCTTGTGTTTTGTACCATTGTCATGTTGGGATGTCCAAGTACGTCCCATGCGCAGCTTCCTGGCTGATGAATGCAAATGTTCCTCCAGTATTTTTTGATAATATACTGCATTCATCTTTCCATCAGTTTGGACCTAATTTCCTGTGCCTTTGTAGCTCACACATCCCCAAAACATCAGCGATCCACCTCCGTGTTTCACAGTAGGGATGGTGGACCTTTCATCATAGGCCTTGTTGACTCCTCTCCAAATGTAGTGTTTATGGTTGTGGCCAAAAAGCTCAATTTTGGTCTCATCGCTCCAAATGACTTTGTTCTAGAAGGTTTGAGGCTTGTCTCTGTGCTGTTTGGCGTATTATAAGTGGGATACTTTGTGGCATTTGTGTAGTAATGGCTTTCTTCTGGCGGCTCCACCATGCAGCCCATCTTTCTTCAAGTGCCTCCTTATTGTGCATCTTGGAACAGCCACACCACATGTTATCAGAGAGTCCTGTATTTCGCCTGAAGTTATTTGTGGGGCTTCTCTTTGTATCCCCAACAATTTTCCTGGCAGTTGTGGCTGAAATTTTAGTTGGTCTACCTGACCGTGGATTGGATTCAACAGAACCCCTCATTTTCCACTTCTTGATCAGAGTCTGAACACTGCTGATTGGCATTCTCAATTCCTTGGATATCTTTTTATATCCCTTCCCTGGTTTATACAGTTCAGCTACCTTTTCCCACAGATCTTTTTACAATTCTTTTGCTTTCCCCATGACTCAGAATCCAGAAACGTCGGTGCAGCACTGGATGAAAGATGCAAGGGTCTGTCAGGAGTCCAGAAACGCATTGACCTTTTATACACACACACTAATTACAAGCAAACAGATCACAGATGAGGACGGTTACCTTTAATAGCCATTCAAACCCCTTTGTGTCAACTTGTGTGCATGTTATCAGGCCAAAATCACCGGGGTATGTAAACTTTTGATCAGGGTCATTTGGGTAGTTTCTGTTGTGATGATTTAAAAAGAGTAAACGCAGCTGATTGATAATAAATGGCCTCAGGCAAACACTGACCATGAGTGAAAGAAAAGTGTTTGTGTTAGGCCGCGTACACACGGGCGGATTGTCTGCCCAACTAAGTTCGGCAGACAATCCGACAGACAGTCCGTTCAAAATTTGCATGACCACACACGATGAACAGACAGTCCGCTGAAAACGTGCGTGATGACGTGTACAGCACGTACGACGGGACTAGAAAAACGACGTCCTATACACTGCAATGCAACCTTCGGCCGTGTAAACCCTTTCTGAGCATGCGCCATACTTAGTCCGTCCAACTTGCCTACACACGAGCGGACTGTCCGCTGAAACCAAGTTTGGACGGACAAAACCAAGTTTGAACGGACTGTCTTACGGAAATTCCGTAAGACTTTGTTCGTCAGACTGTCCGCTGAAAAAGTCCGCTGAAGCCCACACACGAGCGGATTGTCCGCTGAAACACGGTTCAGCGGACTAAGTTGGGCAGACAATCCGCCCGTGTGTACGCGGCCTTATTGTTCATATTCTCTGAAATATGGCCAAGAAAATCATAAATTCTCCAGGGGTATGTAAACTTATGAGCACAACTGTATATAATAAAACATACTCTATTTTTTATTTTATATTATAATTTGTATTATATTTAAAGATATAATATATAATAGAGTATTAATATAATACAAACGAATATATAAAATATAATATAGAATTTAATTGATATTATTTTTTATAATAAAATATAATATATTACTTTTTATTTTATATTATACTACAATTTGTATTATATTTAATGATTTAATATAATACAAAATCATATTTAAAATATAATACAACATGATATATACAATATAATATAGAATTTAATTGATATTATATTTGATTCATTTTTTAAAATAACATATAATATTATTTTTTATTTTATATTATACTACAATTTGTATTATATTTAATGATTTAATATAATACAAAATAATATTTAAAATAATACAACATGATATATACAATATAATATAGAATTTAATTGATATTATATTTGATTCATTTATTTAAAATAACATATAATATTATTTTTTATTTTATATTATACTACAATTTGTATTATATTTAATGATTTAATATAATACAAAATAATATTTAAAATATAATACAAAATGATATATACAAGATAATATAGAATTTAATTGATATGATATTTGATTCATTTTTTTATATAAAAAAATGATCTCTCTCTCTCTCTCTCTCATATTATATTGTATTATGTTTAATTATATAATATAGAATAGAGTATTATAGAGTAATATAATACAAATCAATATATAAAATATAATATAGAATTTAATTGATATTATATTAGATTCATTTTTTATAAAATATTTTTTTATAAAATATAAATGTATTCTATGTTTTATTTTATATTATACTATAATTTGTATTCTGTTTAATTATATAATATAGAATAGAGTACTAGAGTATTATAGAGTAATATAATACAAATCAATATATAAAATATAATATAGAATTTAATTGATATTATATTAGATTCATTTTTTATAAAACATTTTTTTATAAAATATTATGTATTCTATGTTTTATTTTATATTATACTATAATTTGTATTATATTTAATTATATAATATATAATAGAGTATTAATATAATAAAAAATAATATATAAAAAATATAGATTTTAATTGATATTATATTTAATACATTATATAAATTCATATATAATAAAATATAACATAAAATATACTATTATTCCTGTTATTATTATTATACAGGATTTATATAGCAGCAACATTGTGCCCATCACTTTACAATATAAAGGGGGACAGTACAGTTAAAAAAAACAAATCAAGGGGGTTCGGAGGGCCCTGATCGGAAGAGCTTACACTCCAATATGATATACAAATATATAATAATAATATAAATAAAAATGAATGCATGGTTATGCAGAGTAATGGGGGAATAGTGCGGCGGGCAGGGTGGTGCGCTGCCGCCTCCAGCCAGCAGGGGTCCTCAGCTTCCCCGCCCGGCGGCCGTCATTCTCCCGGAAGCGGAAGTGAGAGCTCCAGAAGCAGCAGCGGCACCGGGAGCCAGAGAGAAGCCAAGTCATAACCGGGGAGAAGAGAGTATAGGAGCCGGGCCCGGCCTCTTCCCCCGCCCGCTTCTCCATGCTAGGTGAGGGCTGTGTGGGGTGGAGGAGCCGGGGGGTGTACAGGGCACCGGAGGTGGGGGGAGTCTCCTCACAATGGATCTGGCCGGGGCCTCCGCTGATCACAGGGGGATCCCCCGCCCTGATACGCCTCCGGGGCCGGGTGTGTGGCGGTGACATGGCGCCTCCTCTGTACGGGAACATTTCTATAGAGGAAAGTCGGAGCCTCAGTCAGGTGTTTGTTTATTGTCCCCCCCCCCCCCAGGAGATTCACACCCCTCCCCCCTCCTGCATCCTCTCATTAGGACAGGAAGTGAGGACAAATCTAAAACGATGTTGCCATTAAAGCAGGAAGTGAGGGGAAACGTTCAATTGGGGGACACAGGTTACCATGACAGCTGAGAGGGGTTCCTTCACTCTGGAGTGCCCCCCCTCCACACTTCCTGTTGGGTCTACAAGACAGGAAGTCAGGGGAAATTTTACATTTGGGACACTGGTTACTATGACAACTGAGAGGGGGGGTGTCCCTTCGGTCTGGGGAGATTTCCCCTCACTTCCTGTTGGGTCAACAAAACAGGACATGAGGTTAAATTTTACCCAGTGGGGCACTGGTTACCATGACAACTGAGGGGGAGGGGGCATTCCTTCACTTCCTGTTGGATTTACAAGAGAGTAAATGAGGGGAAACTTTACATTGGGGACACTGATTACCCTGACAACTGAGTGTAAGTGGGGAGGGGTAGCTTTCTTTTGCTCTGGAGTGATTTTCCTTCACTTCCTGTTGGATCTACAGGACAGGAAGTGAGGGTAAACCGTTACACTGGTTACCATGACAACTGAGGAGTGTTCCTTCACTAAGGAGAGGACCCCCCTCACTTCCTGTTGGGTCTACAAAACAGGACGTGAGGTTAAACTTTATATTGGTGTAAAGCTGAACGATTAATCGTTAAAATGGACCTTCAGTCATTTTTTTTTTTTTTCATCTTTCCATCTTTTAAATCTTCTGCTCTTGTTGTTTTAACTTTGGATAGTAAAACTTACCATGACAACGGAGAGGGTGGGGGAGTCATATTCATTCAGTCTGGAGAGATTTCCCCTCTCTTCCTGTTGGGTCTACAAAACAGTAAAATGTAATAAATTCCCTCCATATTAACCCCTTCCCTACCAGGCGTATTCTGTCATTTCTCCCCATCAAAGTAAAAATCTGCATCATATTTATGAATTTTGCATAAAATTACTCGGAACCCACAAACAGTATATATATAATATTTTTTAGCAGAGACCCTACAGAGTAAAATAGCGATCATCGCAGTATAAGGTATTTGTGCAACAATTTTTCAAACACTTTTTTTTTGCGAAAAAATTCATTTTAATTTGTTTAATTGTGCAACAAAAAAACAAAACTGTTATTTTGGTAAAATATAAAGGATGATGGTATCCCGAATGAATTCAAAGCAAACATGTTGCGTTTCAAAATTGCACGCGCTCGTCGAATGGCAGTCACCTACGCTACTTTAAAAAACCTCCATAGGTGATGCCTAAAATTTTTTTGCAGGTTACCTTAGGGCTGTGGAAAAAATCGATTTAAATCTTGAATCGAGGTGAGAGGTCAAATCGATTCAAAATTTCAGCAAATCGATTTCTATTTGTTTTTTTTTTCACCAGGACCGGCGTTGACACCGCGCGGCTCTGAGTTTTTAGGTGAGGCCGCGGCTTTGGCCTAGTCCACGAGGCTGGACACTGCGGACTAGGCTGAAGCTGCGGTCTTGCTTAAAAACTCCGACCCGCAGCTCCTCAGGACCGGTGTGGTGTCCATCAAAAAAAAAAAAAAAAATTTGAATCGTGAATCAAGTTTTTTTTTTTTTGAGAAAATAGCCCCACTCTAGGTTACCCGTTTAAAGTCACAGAGGAGATCTAGCACTAGAATTATTGCTCTCGCTCTAACGATCGTGGTGATGCCTCACATGTGTGGTGCAGACACCATTTACAGATGTATGCATTCCCTTCTGTGCGGGGGGGGGAGTCGCTTTTTATTTTTAACACTGTCCCCTTTTTTTTTTTTTTTATTCCTAGTAAAAAAGAGGTTACATTTCCTCGAAATTCCTAGGAGAATTCATAGGAAATGGAAACATCCCTTGTAATAGAAATAAGGGATGACCGGTCCTCTTCATGGAGAGATCTGGGGGTCAAAAAGACTTGAAATCTCTCCTCTACCCTGGGAAGCGTGAGATTAAAAAAAAAAAAAAAAAAGAAAAAAAAAAAGAAAAAAAGATCCAAACGAAAAAAAAATACCAAAAATTTTAAAAACAAAGAAAAAAAATTCTATTTATAAAATGTTGCAAACAAATAGTCTTTCTTCATAAATTTAGGGCAAATTTATTCTGCTACATTTGTTTGGTAAAAAAAAATAAATAAAACAAATCGCAATAAGTTTTTATTGATTGGTGTGTGTGAAAGTTTTTGGCGTCTACAAACTATGGGATATATACTGGTATTTACGCAGCTAATAGGCGTTATAATGTAATGGCGGTGATCAGCAACTTACAGTGGGACTGTGATAGGGTGGCGGGCAATCTGGTGCTGACGCTGGCTGCGAGGGTCACACAGTGCTGACACTGACGTTGCCGGTGACACTAATACAGGGATCGGTGATAATACTGCACTGATGACGCTGGCTGGGAAGAGGTTGAACATCGAGGGGCAATGAATGTGCACCTAACCAGTGTAATGTGTGCTGCTTTTAGCCCACGTTCACACTGGGCCATTTTGACATGCGATTTGACATGTCAAATCGGCGTCAGCGGCACCGTCTGAATCGGTGCGACGCCACACCGATTCCCAAAAGTATTCCTATATGACTTCAGGGGCGATTTGAATAGACATCTGTGCATGAACACAGATGTCTGTCAAATTGCAGCTGAAGTCGGGCTGCATTGCCGGTTTGAAGTTGTGCAAGTTCAGCTGAACTCGTACGATTTCTAACCCGCATCAGTCTGAATCTTGGTGCGTACGCTCAGATCTGGCTGCTTTTTCTCCCTGCTTTTCAGGGAGAATATACAGCCAGGTCTCTATTTTCTGTACACAGAGCTCTGTGTGTGTGTGTGATTGGAAGCAGTTGATCAGCTGGTTTTGGCTAAAGGCATTGGCTAAGGGTCGGGTCGCAGAGGAACGCTGTGTGCACCCTTTCTCCGTTTCAGGGCCAAATCTTTGCCTGAATTCGGCCGTGAAACTGAGCCAAAGATGCACAGCTTTTCTGAGCAGTGCACTCCGGAGATATGTGAACCGGCTTCATAGAGAGCCAAGTCGCATTCTCCTGCGGTGTGAATTGAATGCGGCGAAACCCATATCTAATTTACATAAGCGTGAACGCAGCCTGAAATCTGCTGACAAATGTATGTTGTGCCCAATCGGCAGCATGGGTCAGCAGGGGATGAGCGCTAGGGCTGGGGAAAAAAATCGATTCAAATCTTGAATCGAGTTGAGATTTGAGTTTTTAGGTAAGGCCGTGGCTTCGCCTAGTCCACGAGGCTGGGCGCCACAGACTATGCCGAAGCCGTGGCCTCGCCTAAAAACTCCTGCCTGCAGCTCCTCAGGACTGGCGCGGTGTCCATCAAAAAAAAAAAAAAACTCGATTAGAATCGTGAATCAAGTTTATTTTTTATTTTTTTTTCAATCGCAGATTTTTTTTTTTGTGTGTGAAAATCACCCAGCTCTAATGAGTGCCCAAAAACCAGGAAGGTCATGTACCCGTACGTCGCTGTGCCGCCTGCTTACAGTAAGCCCCCATTCACAACCTAGGCCTCTGAAATCATCACAAATGCGGATTTGTGATGCCATTACTTCTCATAGCAACCCAATTGCGGCAAAATCATGCAAGCAAAATCTTTCTTCATAAATTTTGTCCAAAATGTATTCTGCTCCATTTCCTTGGTGTAAATAACTCAAAATCTGTGAATATTATTTAGTCTGGTTTTTAAACTGTAATTTTTTGGAAAATGAAGAAATTTTTTCTTAATTAATTTTTTTACATCCTGTCACCAGTGCAGGGAAGCGTTATCATAAATGGGTATAACGGTGATCAGGGGCACTGACTGGTGACAATACAAACAAGAAAAAAGAAAAAAACACACTTTGACCAGAGCAGTATAATGTTACCATAGTAACATTATAATTAGGGATCAACCGATTATCAGTGGCCGATATTCACTTCTTTAGAAGCATCGGTCAAAAAACTGATCGATATTGCTACAAGGGGTTTTACTGGGGTGATGCATGCCTCTGCCCAGTACCGTTCTTTAGAGCGGATGGTCAGCAGCCGCTCAGCGGGAGGCCATCCTTCCACCGCTCGCCCAGGCTCGCCCGTCCCACCAGGAGGCCCGACCAGCCAAGCAGCTGGCCCGTCCGCCGGCTGCCCAAAGACCCAAACAAATCCAATGCTGCGTTCGGGTCTTGGACCTAGTAATCCAGAAGCGATGTCATGACATCACTTCCCAGATTACTGGCATCTTAAAGGAGCCAGTTTAAAAAAAATATATATAAAGTATTCAAAAACGCCGATCTTGACGTTTTGAATACTTTTTAAAGTGCAGTGGAGAGGTTTGGAGTCTTATAAGACCCTCCATAAAGAGGACCTGTCACTGCCTATTACTATCACAAGGGATGGTTACATTCCTTGTGACAGCGATAACAGTGATACAAAAAAAAAATTGAAAATGACAGTGTACATAATATCGGCAGGAGAGGTGGCCGAAATATCGGTATTGTATTGGCACCAAAAAACAATATCAGTCGATTTCTAATTAAAATATTCTGGGAAAGTGATCAGGATTTTATTTTATTCTTTTTACATGTTATGTTTGCATATAGCAAAGAATTTCATTTCTTTATGCAAGCATTTTACTGAATGAAATCAATTCATTAAGGCTGGGTTCACATTGCAGCACGGAGCGGCTCACACGGTGCTTTCCTGTTCACCGCTTCAGGTCCGATTTCAGCTCAAATGTTTGGCTGAATTCGGATATGAAACGGACCAGAAGACGCACATGATTCCTGTGCAATTTTCACCGGAGCCACTGCAGAGATGTGTGAACCGACTCCATAGAGAGCCGGTCACAATCTCCTGACATGCGAATTGGATGTGAAGAAACCCCTCATCCAATTCACACTAGTGGGAACCCAGCCTTAGTTGTTTTGTTGTTATTAGCCAGAGCTAATCACATGGTACAGACGGGCTGTGATTGGCCCAGTATGTGCCATATGATCACGCTGACACAGCTAGCAACACAATTGTACACGTTGGGTGGCTTGGAAAGGAAGCCATCTGTTGTTTACAACTGTCATGTGTCCTGCTGTGATTGATTACATCGATCACATGGTACCGGCAGCAGGCCAGTACAGTGATCAGTCATGGGCTGTGTCCAGTGGACACAGCCGGTGATGGATCGGGCTGCTGTGCGGCCATCATATGACCTCAACACGGATCACGAGAGGCTCCAGCCGGCGTCATTTTGCCATAGACTGAGCTGCAACTGGTTAAATAGTGTATGTTTATTATCACTTTAACTATCAAAACTTGTGGCCTTCACAGTTTTCTAAATAATGTCTAAATTTACTGGCAGTGGAAGATGTGTCTGTAATGTCTATGGATGTGGATGAAGGGTTGGGAGAGGTTGTTGGCTTGTATTACAAATGACGACAATGGTACTTTTTTCACAGGATGCAACATGGCGGCAGCTATGGAGACTGAGCAGGTCGGAGTAGAGATTTTTGAGTCGGCAAACAGCCATGGAAGCACAGAGCCCATCGGGGGAGACTCCAAGCCAGACCCCTTCTATGTGGAGCGCCATTCATGGAGCCAGATGCGGAAGCTGCTAGCAGACACCAGGAAGTACCATGGGTATATGATGGCCAAGGCCCCTCACAGCTTCACCTTTGTAAAGAGGAATGACCCAGATAGCCCTCACTCGGATAGAATGTACTATCTGGGTATGTGTAAGTAGATCTTCTTTGTCTTTTATAATTGGACTTTGAGTGTTTGATGCCTGTTATGCCCTTGTACACACAATGAGAAAATCAGACATAACAATACTGCTTTTGGAGAGATTGTCCGATAATCTGATCGTTTAGTACACAGCTTTCTGAGAGCCGATCACGACAGTTCATGCAAAAATATCTGATGGGAGAAAGACACATTTTTTTTTCCCTTTCCTTTTTTCCTCTCCCTTTATTACTTGGGACCCTAGGGAATAAAATGGCAATTGTTGCAATATTTTATGTCTCACCGCGCAGCGGTCTTTCAAACGCAATTTTTTGGGGGGAAAAAATACACTTCAATGAATAGAAATGAAAAAAAAAAAAATAAAGTTAGCCCAATTTTTTTGTATAATGTGAAAGATGATGTTACGCCGCGAGAATCGTGATCTTTATTCTAAGCAAAAAAAGTGATTCTCATTTTAGCCAAAATTGAGCAGATATAGATATATATATATATATATATATATATATATATATATATATATATTTATTATTTTTTCTTTTTATTACTGTGGGCCAGTTTTCCTTTGATGATGATAATAAAAAAAAAAATCAGGCTATATCCACTACCATTTACCACCAAATGAAAATCCAATTTGTCCTGAATAGGACGCCGTATAATCCTCATGGATACACAAAGTAGTTGTGCTGATATATACAGTTTTACTGATAAATGTCAAAGTTGCAAAATTGTGCTTAGGCATTAACATTTGATTTACCCTTAGTCACTAAGGGGCATTAAGGCTGGGTTCACACTGCCGCATGGAGCGGCTCACAGCAGGGGTCCGGTGCGTCCCTGTTCACCATTTCAGGTCCGATTTCGCTCTGAATTCGGACCTGAAAGGGACCAGAAGAAGCACGGGGCTCCTGTGCAATCCGCTCATCAGCCGCCCCGGAGGTGTGTGAACCGGCTCCATAGAGAGTCGGTCACAGTCTCCTGACATGTGAATTGGATGCGGAGAAATCTGCATCCAATTGGCAATAGTGTGAACCCAGCCTTAGTGTTTGAGATCCATGCTTTTCTTTGCATTTAAAATAATGATTAGTTGGGAATTTAATTATTTAGATCCGTGGTGTGAATTCCCAGTACACAGATGGGAAGGTCCATTATCTATATAGACGAGGTAGTGTAGAGTTCACCAGCTGGCAGACATTATCAGTAGTATAGACTGAGAAGGAATCGCGTTCTTTAGTCCGGCTGTTCCCTATTGGACAGATTATCCTATAAGAGGATAGCTATTTGTGTACACGCTCCATAAGGAGAATGTTTGCATGGCATTATTCACAAGTCCTTAGTCCATTTGTAGAGAGTTATTTCCATACATTTCCCAGGGAGCTTAGCCTGCAAGCTTTGTCCTTGTACTTTATACTTGTAGGATTAGGATTTGTATCAGTAGCAATTAGCGAAATTAGTAAATTTTGTTTTTGCCACGGTCCTTTTCATATCTGTGTACTGAAAATTGCAAGACAAGATGTGTGTTTTATGTGTCCTCCCAGTGCACAGACATGTGTTCTTCCAGAGTACCATTCTTTAACCACTTAAAGATCGCCCCATAGCAGTTTTAACACTACAGGGCGGCTCTTCTGTGCAGAATCGTGTGTGTGTGTGTGTGTGTATATATATATATATATATATATATATATATATATATATATATATATATATATATACACACACGTGTGATTCTGCAGTTCCGCCTGCAGGGGGCACTCTTCTGATTATTCACAGCCAAAGCCGATCTGCCAGCCTCGGGAGTTGGATGTCGTCTGCCAATCATCAGTAAAATATGTAAACAAAGCAGATCTCAGCTCTGACGGAGGGAGGGGGGGGGGGGGTGTGTATTTTGTGTTCCTGCTAGGCAGGGAATAAAATCCATCTCTTCCCCTAGTAAAAGTTCCTCACGCAGTACACACAAACACTGGCTAGGCACACATTTAACCCTTTGATCGCTCCTTGATGTTTAACCTCTTCCCAGCCATTGTCATTAGTACAGCGACGGTGCATATTTTTAGCGCCGATCGCTGTATTCGTGTCACTGGTTCCCACAAAGTGTCACTTAAGCCTCATGCACACCATCGGATTTTCTGACGGGAATTGGGCGATGACAGGCTGTTGGCGGAAAATCCGACCGTTTGTATGCTCCATCAGACAATTGCTGGCCAACTTTCCGTGGACAAATGTTGGATGGCAGGTTTATAAATTTACGGTCTGTTTGATTTTCGGAGTGTGTGTACACAAGTCCGTCGGACAAAAGTCCAAAGTACAAACACGCATGCTCGGAATCAATGCTCCCCAAACACGACATTAGCAGAAGTTGCCTAAATGGTGGGACTCGAGCTGAAATTCCAGGTAGTACATCAGTACGTTCGTGTTTGTTGGCCGACAATTTTGTGCCGTTTGTATGCAAGACAAGTCTTTGGCCAACGCTCCTTCGGACAAAAGTCGGAGGCTTTGTCTGCGGAAAATCCGATCGCGTGTACGAGGCTTTAGTGTCCGATTTGCCGCAAAATCGCAGTCCCGCTATATGTCGCTGATTGCAGCCATTACTAGTATAAAATAAATAAAAATTCCATAAATTTTTATATATATATATATATATATATATATATATATATATATATATATACATACATACATACGTGATCCTGTGCAGAACTGCCGCCCTGTATCAGTAAACCTGCTATAGGGCGGTCAGCAAGTGGTTAATAATCTGATATATTGATGTGATCTGTGTAAAGCATCGCTGTCCGGTATCTTCTTTAGCTCATATGTTTTTTTTTCTCTTTCCCCTTCAGCGATGTCCGGAGAGAACCGAGAGAATACACTCTTCTACTCTGAGATCCCAAAGAACATAAACAGAGGCGCAGTTCTCATGCTGTCCTGGAAACCCCTACTGGATACCTTTCAGGTGAGATATGAGACATTTGGGAATTACTTGTTGTATTTACACACATAATAATGTCTGACAAATTCAGATTCATTTAAATTGATGATATTATACCTAATCTGTGCCTGCTGTACCCTGTACTTGTATGAGAAAGTCTCCTGTTCTCTTTGCATTGCTTCCTTTATGTGAAATGCCTGGTGTTCCTGTCAGTCCCTCTGCTTTCCTATTAAAAACGGACCACACTAAGCAGGAGAACACACCTTGGTCAGTTCTCTAGCTATGCTGGGAGCTCAGCCTGCTCTCCTTCAACGATCTGACTTGTCCTGATACGTCCCTGCTGCACAGCCATTCACTGGAAAGTTCAGTGTGCTGCTGCTTCTACTCCTCCTCCCCCCAGCTCTTAGGCCCCTTTCACACTGGGGCGGTGTGGGCGTCGGCGGTAAAGCGGCGCTATTTTTAGCACCGCTTTACCGTTGTTTTAGTGGCGGTATTCGGCCGCTAGCGGGCGGTTTTAACCCTGGCTAGCAGCCGAAAAGGGGTTAAAACTGTGCGCAAAGCGTCGCTGCAGTGGCGGTATAGCCGCGCTGCCCCATCGATTTCAATGGGTAGGAGAGATGAATACACCACTCGAAAGATGCTGCTAGCAGGACTTTTTTTTACCGTCCTACCAGCGCACCGCTCCAGAGTGAAAGCCCTCGGCTTGGTTAGACAACTTAAACACTAAACCTTTTTCTGACATTTGTTGGTTTCAAGTTAAAATCATTTTTTTTGCTAGAAAATTACTTAGAACCCCCAAACATTTTATATATATATTGTATTATGTATTTTTTTAGTAGACACCCTAGAGAATAAAATGGTGGTTGTTGCAATATTTTATGTCGCACTGTATTTGCGCAGCGGTCTTTCAAATGCATTTAAAAAAAAAAAATTATTTTAATGAATTAAAAAAAAAAAACTAACCAGTAAAGTTAGCCCATTTTTTTTTTTTGTATAATGTGAAAGATTTTACGTCACCAGAATCGTGATCTTTTTATTCTAAGCTAAAAAAATCGTGATTCTAATTTTAGCCAGAATTCTGCAGCTCTACTGTTCAGTGTCCTGTACTCTTGTGATTAGGATATGTTGAATACTGCAACAGTCAGTAATTTATTTTTCTTTTGCTTACACTAAAGCAAGCCATAGAATATGCAATTTTCTATCCTTCAACCACAGATGTAAGTAAAGAAAATCGCCAAATTTTTTTTTCTCCCATCAGCCGGGGGGGGGGGGGGGGGGGGTGGGTTGGGGAATCCCTCCCGCTGCATTGTTGTATTCTGACTAGAGGTCGACCAATATAGGTTTTTCTCTGGCCGATGCCGATATTTAGAAATCGTGGTGGCCGATGGCCAATATATGATGCTGATATTTTTGGGCCGATATGTTAGGCCAGTTTGTAATTTTTTTTAATTTTTTTTTTCCTTTTTCCGCTTCATCTCATAAAATCTAACATACACCTTTCACACTGGGGCATTTTTCAGGTGCTTTTGGGCTAAAAATAGCGTCTGTTAAAGTGCCTGCAAAACGGCTCCCCTGCAGTCTGTGTGGAAGCCCCGAGTGCTTTCACACTGAGGCGATGCGCTGGCAGGATGTTAAAAAAAAAAAAAAAAAAAAAAAAAAAAAGTCCTGCAAGCAGCACACTCCTCCACCACTCCTGCCCATTGATATGAATGGGCACCACGGGCACATTTAACCTCTTCCTCGGTCGCTAGCTGGGTTATAAGTGCCCCGGTAACAGCCGAATAGCGCCGCTAAAATGACGGTAAAGCGCCGCTAAAACTAGCAGCATTTTACCGTCAACGCCTGCCCGCTCCAGTGTGAAAGCAGCCTTAAGTAATAAGTGATACAGAAAATGTCTTACATTTAAACATTTATTAAAGAAAACAAACCTCCAACCAGTTCACTTGTATGTATAATTTAGATAAAAAAAAAAAAAACACACAAAAAACAAACTATATATTAAATACACAAAAACTGGTAATCCAAAACCTTTGGATGAAAAAAAAAAATGGGCTAACTTTACAGTTTTTTTAGTTTTTTCTGTTTTTTTTTTTTTAAATCATTAGTGTCTTTTTTTTTTCCAAAAAATTGTGTTTGAAAGACCGCTGCGCAAATACCGTGCGACATAAAATATTACAACCACTATTTTATTCCCTAGGGTCTCTGCTAAAAAAATATATATAATTTTTGGGGGTTCCAAGTAATTTTCTAGCAGAAAATGCAGGATTTTTACTTGTAAGCAACAGAAAAGATTTAGTCTTTAAATGGTTAAACAGAACTCTACACACAGAGTTTAGTTCATTCAGAAGTGTAAACATTGTACAGTGGTGTGAAAAAGTGTTTGCCCCCTTCCTCATTTCCTGTTCCTTTGCGTGTTTGTCACACTTAAGTGTTTCGGAACATCAAACCAATTTAAACAATAGTCAAGGACAACACAAGTAAACACAAAATGCAATTTGTAAATGAAGGTGTTTATTATTAAAGGTGAAAAAAAATCCAAACCATCATGGCCCTGTGTGAAAAAGTGATTGCCCCCTAAACCTAATAACTGGTTGGGCCACCCTTAGCAGCAACAACTGCAACCAAGCGTTTGCGATAATGTGCAATGAGGCTTTTACAGCGTCCTGGAGGAATTTTGGCCCACTCATCTTTGCAGAATTGTCCTAATTCAGTTACATTAGAGGGTTTTCGAGCATGAACGGCCTTTTAAAGGTCATACCACAACATCTCAATAGGATTCAGGTCAGGACTTTGGCTAGGCCACTCCAAAGTCTTCATTTTGTTTTTCTTCAGCCATTCGGTGGTGGACTTGCTGGTGTGTTTAGGATCATTGTCCTGCTGCAGAACCCAAGTTCGTTTCAGCTTGAGTACACGAACAGATGGTCGGACATTCTCCTTCAGGATCTCTTGGTAGACAGCAGAATTCATAGTTCCTTTTATCACGGCAAGTCTTCCAGGTCCTGAAGCAGCAAAACAGCCCCAGACCATCACACTACCGCCACCATATTTTACTGTTGGTATAATGTTCTTTTTATGAAATGCAGTGTTCCTTCTACGCCAGATATACTTGGACACACACCTTCCAAAGAGTTCCACTTTTGTCTCATCGGTCCACAGAATGTTGTCCCAAAAGTCTTGGGGATCATCAAGATGTGTTGTGGAGAAATTGAGACGAGCTTTGATGTTCTTTTTGCTCAGCAGTGGTTTTCTCCTTGGAACTCTGCCATGCAGGCCATTTTTGCCCAGTCTTTTCCTGATGGTGGAGGCATGAACGCTGACCTTAACTGAGGCAAGTGAGGCCTGCAGTTCCTTGGACGTTGTTGTGGGGTCTTTTGTGACCTCTTGGATGAGTCGTCGCTGCGCTCTTGGGGTAATTTTGGGCGGCCGGCCACTCCTGGGAAGGTTCACCACTGTTCCATGTCTTCGCCATTTGTGGATAATGGCTCTCACTGTGGTTCGCTGGATTCCCAAAGCTTTGGAAATGGCTTTATAACCCTTTCCAGACTGATAGATCTCAATTACTTTCTTTCTCAATTGTTCCTGAATTTCTTTTGGTCTTGGCATGATGTGTAGCTTTTAAGGATCTTCTGGTGGACCTTACTGTGTCAAGCAGCTCCTATTTAAGTGATGCCTTGATTGTGAACAGGTGTGGCAATAATCAGGCCTGGGTGTGGCTAGAGAAATTGAACTCAGGTGTGGACAACCACAGTTATAGTATGTTTTAACAAGGGGGGCAATCACTTTTTCACACAGGGCCATGATGGTTTGGATTTTTTTCACCTTTAATAATAAACACCTTCATTTACAAATTGCATTTTGTGTTTACTTATGTTGTCCTTGACTATTGTTTAAATTGGTTTGATGTTCCGAAACACTTAAGTGTGACAAACATGCAAAGGAACAGGAAATGAGGAAGGGGGCAAACACTTTTTCACACCACTGTATCTCTTTGCTCTATTCTTGGCAGATTGCCCAGAGAGGAAACAAGTCACTTCACTGAAGTCTTCAGGCAACTTGCACTGACCTCTATTACAGAAGTCATTTTGTAAGTCACGCTGAAGATATAATCGGCTGATGCCGATTAATTAAAAAACGCCAAATATCGGCCGACCTCTAATTCTGACAGCAGGAGGTTTCCCCGCGATCATTGCTGGCAGCTATAGCCACCCCGGCAGTGATCACACAAGAAAAAAAACACGACAGACTGGGATGTACTGAAGTCTATTGATAGATTTACTTCAGTACAACCAGCCTGCCGGAAGTTGGTTTGAAATTCTGCTGGTTCCTGCTCAATCAGCTGATTTTAGATCAGTCTCTAGCTGGCCTAATAGTAACTCTTTCAGGACAAGCTTTATAGAGTTCAGTTTTTTCTGACAAAATTTGCTTTCAAAGTTTGGAAACTTCTGGTGCAAATGAAACCTTGCTTCACAGTCCTAAACATTTTGATTTATAATATTGTGTTAATAAGGGTTGATTTACTAAAACTGGAGGGTGCAAAATCTGGTGCAGCTCTGCATAGAAACCAATCAGCTTCCAGGTTTTATTGTGAAGGCTTATTTGAACAAGATGAAGTTAGAAGCCAGTTGGCTGCCATGCAGAGCTGCACCAGATATTGCACTCTCCAGTTTTAGTAAATTTAACCCCACAATGTCTTTGGAAGAGTAACTTGTGATAAAGAACGTTTTTAAAAATGTTGTTTCTTTTATAGGCCACCCCCGATTACGGCATGTACTCCCGGGAAGAGGAGCTTCTGCGAGAGAGAAAACGTATCGGGACGGTGGGCATCTCGGCTTTTGATTACCATGCAAAGAGTGGAACCTTCCTCTTCCAAGCTGGCAGTGCCATCTACACTGTTCGAGATGGGGGTGCCCGTGGGTTCACGGTGAGCTTACCAAAAATTGTATATTGTATGGCACATGTTTTTACCTTTTTGTGACTTTGATGGTGGTGTTAAAGCAGTTGTATACACACCTGATCATTTTTACCTACAGGTAAGTCTATAATAAAGATTACCTGTGGGTAAAATGAAGTTCTCCTAAAACGTGCACCATTTAGGAGATTTTCACCCTGCATGCAGCCACTGACGTCAGCGGCACATGCACTCTGAAGGTCCGGCATATAGTGCCGAAACTTTAGAGCTTCTTGCCGGAAACCGTGGGCTCCCATGCGCATGCGTCGGAGTCGGGTCATTGCGGGTCCGACCACTCACAGTGCCGGAACCAGCGAACCCAGAAGAAGTGCCAGGGGAATATGTTGGCCCCCCCCTCAGCGGTGACCGGGCGCTGCTGCGGGGGCTTCGTTTTTAAGGCAAGTATTTCAGATTGAGCTAGTATGCACATTAGCTCATTATGCCGGGAAACCAAGAACGTCCTATGACGCCCGCCCGGGATGGCAGAGCCACCTTGCGGCCGTCCTTAACCACTTCCCACCTGGCCAATGCACATATACGGCCGGGTGGGAGCCGTCTAGTCCGGATAGGACGTTCAGGAACGTCCATCAGGAGGAGCGGGATCGCGCGCGCCCGCGCAGCGGCGCGATCCCGATGCGCCCGTGTCACCCGGACACGGCGCATCTCAGATCGGCAGGAGGGCTCTGTGATTCGCCCTCCTGATCACATGACGGCCGTGTCCAATCACGGCCGTCATGTGATGTAAACAAACAGCCGGTTGCTAGGCAATCGGCTCCTCCTCTCCTCACACAGAAGTCATCGCTGAGGAGAGGAGAGCAGAACGCTGCAGCCGGCTGATGATCAGTGAATATGAGCTGTTTTTTACAGCTTTTTACTCACTGATCATCAGTCTAGTGTACACACAAATCACCACACAGTAAACACACCACACAGTATAAACACAATGTCCCCAAAACATACATGTCCCCAAATAATAAAAACACATGTCCCTAATAATAAAAACATGTCCCCCACATATGTCCCACTAAAATCACATGTCCCAATGATTATCTGCACACATATGTACGTGATCACACAAACCAATTATTATACACTTAACGCAATTTTTTTTTACCAAAAACATGTAGCAGAATACATTTTGGCTTAAATTTATGACAAAATTAGATTTTATTGGATTTCTTTTAAAATAGAAAAAAGAAAATATTGTTTTTTTTTTCCAAATTTCCGCTTTTTTGCGCTTATATCGCAAAAAATAAAAAACGGAGTCGTGAATAAATACCATCAAAATAAAGCTCTATTTGTGCGAACAAAATGATAAAAATTTCATTTGGGTACAGTGTAGCATGACCGCTCAATTGTCACTGAAAGCGCTAGAGCGCTGAAAGCTGAAAATTGGGCTGGGAAGGAAGGGGGCAAAAGTGCCCTGTATTGAAGTGGTTAAAATATGCAGGATGGGAAGTGGTTAACCTCTTGTTGACTTGTAGATGACGGGCGGCACACCGTATGTCTCAGTGTACTTCGCCCCCTGCTGACCTGAGCTGTGTTTGGACACAGCATGAGTTTGGCAGCAGATTGCAGCCAATGGTTTTGGCTGAAATCTGCTGATCAGTTGTGTCCAATCACAGCACAGAGTTTTGTGTGCAAAAAACAGCCTGAAAAGCAGGGAGGAAAAACAGCCAGAAAGTAAAAGCAGCACACATTACACTTGTTAGTCACACAGTTAACCCCTTGATTTTAACCCCCTTCTGAGCCAGTGTCATTGCATCGCATCGCATTACATCCATTCTCAGGTATGCTGGGGGCACAGAGAGGTGGACCTGGAAGTGACATCAAACTCGTGGCTTTCTGGGTCAGCAACAAGGAGGGGAGGAGAGCAGACGTACGTCCGCTCTGCTCCCTCCCCTCTCCCTGGTGGCTGCAGGCATTGGGAATGTCTGTAAAACCTCCCGATGTCAGGTCTGTACGACGTACGGAACTGGCAGCAAAAAGGTTAATGGGATAATGTGAAAATGCCAAAGGTGCGTAGGAACTAGACATGTGCACCGCCGAAAAATGCGTTCGTTTTTTTTTTTTTTTCCTTTCTGTCTTTCAGGTCATTCGTTACGATTGAAATTCGGAAATGAGAAAATCCAAAATTTGTAAATTGGAAAATCGGAAATGGGAAAATCCTAAATCTCGAAAATTCTAAATAATAACTAACAATTAAATAACAGGTATTGGAATTTCCTTTCAAATTTGGCTGTTAGTGAATGTAACGAATACAAATTTATCCGAATTTACAAATTATCTGAAATAACGAATTTTGCATCTAAACAAATGAAACGGAACAAAATAATAATAATACGTTTTTATTATTATTGTAATTTATTATTATTATTATTATTATTATTAGTAAATCATTACGTTCTATTCCTTTTGATACGGCATTTGTAACTACGGATAAATTCGTAACTTCGGATAAATTATGATTCCTCACGTTCACAAACAGACAAATTTGAAAGGTAATTCCAATACCTATAATTTAATAGTTGTTCGTTATTTCATATTTTTTAATTTTTGGAATTTACGAATTTGGCAAAATTTGTTAAACGAATTCGGAACTAAGCGAACTGCACATGTCTAGTGGGAACCCATAGCAGCTTGTGATTGCTCTATATATAAGGTAAAATGTTTGTCCCTAATATATCTCTCCTAGATTGTAAGCTCTAACAAGCAGGGCCCTCCTGCATTGAATTGTATTGTAACTGTAATGTCTTCCCTCATGTTCTGTGCAAACTGTTGGCACTATATAAATCCTAAATAATATTTATAATAATAAACATATGTTTTTACAGCAATACAGTTTTGTTAAGAGTCACTGTGTTTTATCTTCCTGATTTTGTACCTACAGAAGCAGCCTCTTCAGCCTCATTTATTGGAAAGCAGTTGCCCCAATATCCGCATGGATCCCACCATCTGTCCTGCAGACCCCAATTGGATATCGTTTGTACACAGTAATGACTTGTGGGTCGCCAATATAGAGAGCGGAGAGGAGCGCAGGCTGACCTTCGTACACAAAGGCTAGTCTCAGAATTCATGGTAGAATGATGTCATAGTGATGTTTATAGTGTGCCATGGATTTTCAGATAACTGGAGAATGTATAGGTCATATGCTAGTGATCCTATGGATGGTTTATTCTGCCCTTTTTCTGCTTATTCTACTCTGATACTGATACTGATGTGGTTCTACGCAGATATGGTTGGAGTGGAGGAAGATTCACGGTCTGCAGGTGTAGCTTCGTTTGTGCTGCAGGAGGAATTTGATCGCTACACTGGATATTGGTGGTGTCCTCGCAATGAATCAAGTAAGAACCATAACCAGAATCTGCTGATTATTAAGTTGAGTACAAATAGTAAGGTTTGCACACACATTTTCTGTCAATGTACTGGGCAGCAAAGTTTCCCAGGTTGGCTAGAATGCAGTCATTCAAAAAACGTGGGAGCATTTAGCCCAGGCATATCCAAAGTCCGGCCCGTGGGCCAATTGCGGCCTCTGGTCCGGTTTCAGGTGGCCCCACTGGTAATTTGTAAATATCTTTTGTGGCCCCAAACAAATCCCAGAGCGGTGCTCCCCCCCCGTGGAAAGCTGGGGGTACCCGTGCATACTTGCTCCCGAGTCCCGCTGCCAAGTCCATTGACACATACATACATTCATACCCGATGAAGAGGAGGGGCCTGGTATCCCGGCAGGGGACCCCGTTAGAAGCCAAACCATTACACAAAGCATTTAAGTAGAGGCATGTTTGTCATTTTTTTTAAAAGAAGAAAGGTTTACAACCATTTTAAAGCGATAGTAAGCTTTTTAAAAAAATATATATATTTCCCCCTGCAAGGTAAAAGCCTAATGTGCTAGTATGCATCGCATACTGGCACATTATGAAAGACTTACCTTGAAACTAAGCCCTCTGCTGTCGCTGCTGCAGAGGCTTCCATCTTCACCCAGTCTTCCTTCTAGGTTCGCAGGCTGAAGCCGTTTGAATGGCTGAGCCGTGATGACGTCACTCCCACGCATGCGCAGGGGAGCCACAGCACAGAGTTCTGAAGGAATGGCACATGTATGCTGTTGCTTCAGAGTGCATTCACCGGTGACGTCACCTACTCACTAGAATATCCTAAACTGTGCATGTTTAGGACATATTCATTTAACCTACAGGTAAGCTTTATTATAAGCTTACCTGTAGGTAAAAATAAAAATGGACTTTACCATCACTTTAAGTACAATTAGGTGCATGTTACCTCCAGGACTTATACAGTACAGTCAATCCAAAGACCTGCAGGTAGGTTAACCCCCCTGACGGTATTCCCGAGTCTGACTCGGGGTGGATTTTTTATACCAAAAGCGGTATCCCCGAGTCAGACTCGGGACTGCGTCGCTGGATCCAGGAGGAGGTTTCCTTACCTTCTCCTTCGAATCCAGCGATGTCTCCCCGCTGTACGAGCGAGCCGTGCCTCGCTCGATCTATCACATCGGCGATCTCCGTGCCCTGCGAGCGTTGCGACGCACGGGCACGGAGATCGGCGCCAAATTCAAAAAGTGAAATAAACAGTATACATACAGTATAATGTAATCTTACAGATTACATTGCTGTATGTAAATATTTCACATCCCCTTTGTCCCTAGTGGTCTGCCCAGTGTCCTGCATGCAGTTTTATATTGTAAAAACTGTTCTTTATGCCTGGAAACTGGAGATTGTCCATAGCAACCAAAACTGTCACTGTACATCAAAAATGATTTTAGACCAGCTAGAAAACAGCGATAATAAATTAGAATGACTCGCAGAATTGAGCGATAGCGATTTGTGGGGAGATCCGTCATCAAATAGTGAAAAGTAATGACAGTGACAATTCTGCAACTCAGCAAATTTCAGTGTTTTTGATTAGATTACATTATTGAATAATTTTTATTATTGTTATATTATTATTTGGTACAATTATTTATAATTATTTATTATATTATAATTTATGATTTAATTTTTCAAACTTTATCATACCTGGGATGTCTGCTAGACTCTGGTTTGGACAGATTTAAGAGAGTTATTCCTAAGAATTGCAGGACTACAATATAAAACGCCAAATTTTCATGCAAAATAATGGTACCGCTTTTAGCACCTAAAATCCGAAATAATGGTACCGCCAGGGAGGTTAATTGGCTTCTATCCAAAATTGGCCCTAGTATATGAATAGGGACCTTGGATTGTGGGCTCCTTGAGGGTAGGGACCGATGTGAGTGTGCAATGTACAGGGATAGGGACAATTGTAGACACCCCACTCAGGTTGAACTGGATGGACTTGTGTCTTTATTCAATCTTACTAACTATGAAACCTTGAAAAAGTATTCACACCCCTTTAAAATTTTCCACGATTATGTCATGTTACAACCAAAAACGTAAATGTATTTTATTGGGATTTTATGTGATAGACCAACACAAAGTGGCACAGAATTGTGAGGTGGAAGGAAAATGATAAATGCTTTTCAAATTTTTTTTACAAATATGTGAAAAGTGTGGGGTACACTTGTATGGCGCCCCCCGGAGTCAATACTAAAAATCTTTAATACTACTACAAATCCAAATGATTTATATAATGCGATTTTCATTGTTATGATAGCTAGGTTTGCATTGTACACCTTCGCCATTGTATGATTCTTTTTTTTTTTCTCCTCTCTTTCGTATTTTATATCTCAGCACCATCAGGTGGTCAGATTCTGCGTATCCTGTATGAAGAGAATGATGAATCTGAGGTGGAGATAATTCATGTGACCTCCCCAATGCTGGAGACTCGCAGGACAGATTCATTTAGGTACCCCAAAGCTGGTGAGCATCAACTTGTGCCTCGGTAGGGAAATGGTCACTGTAGATGTAATCTTTTTTTTTTTTTTTTTTTGCAAATAATATTCTATCTTTTGTACTTTGACTAAATTTTTCAGGGACTTCAAATCCAAAAGTGACATTTAAGTTGTCAGAGATCACAGTGGATTCAGAGGGCAGGGTGAGTGCGTTGTTTATTTTTCATTTAACTCCTGCTTCCTTACATCATTGAAAATATTCTGTATGATGCAAAGGATTCCAGGGCTGTGAGTGTTTAGAGATGACCGCCAACTGGAATGGCAGGGGAAGGCCCAAGATTGTAGTTGCGAATAGTGGAACTGATCAAGACCCTTACTGCAGCAAGGAGAATATAATAATCCCTGTTAAAAGTAGGGAGCTGGTCTGTTTTTATAATTATTTAAAGGATTTTTCATCGTTCTGGGCTAAGCCCTGCTCTGATTGGTTAGGGTGCAGGTAGGTGTGTGGGGCTTAGGTCACAGATTAAAGAAATTAATTCTTTAGAACCAGTGTGAGAATAAAGAGGACCTGCAGTCTGCTCACATAATTTGCAATAAAAACATCTGCCATTCTGAAGCTTCCCTCCAACCACTTTGCATATTATTTTATATGTACTGTGATTCTGTATTTGCCAAATATGCTGCAGAAATCTCCATCCACTAAGTCTGGCTGCAGCCATTTTAACTGTGGGCAGCTGAAGCTGTTGTCTGTTCACTTCCTGGATTTACACAGACACACAGAAGCACACCTCCAGCCCTGCAGCTCTCACTGGCCCTCTTATAACCCCCCCCCCCCCCAGCAAAGCTACCAGTAGCGTGAGGGATCCTACCCATCCCTCCCACAGTCTCTTTCAGCTTTTGCCATCAGGTAGAAAGTACCGGAGTGTCAAAACCAAGACTGTCAGACTGCTCAACGTTTTTTTCCCCTAGGCTGTGAGAGCCCTCAACTCCAATCCTCTTTTGAAACCATTTTTACAACCTATAAATTGTGACCAGGAACATCTCGCGTCCCCTCCTTTTTTTAATCTTGAATATGCACTAGACACTTTTATAAACACTTGCTGCTACAAAGACTTTTAGAAACATATAGTATATGTACAGTTACGTAGTACCCAGATGTGTATAGGTTTTTTTATTGGTGTTTTTATTCTTTGTATATTTATTTATAATTATGTTTAATTTGTACATAGCACAGTGGCCCTATGAGATACACCTCCAGCCCTGCAGCTCTCATTGGTCCTCTTTTATAATTCATCCCCACTCCCTTTCTGGCAAACTCTCACAAGAGTGAGAGAGAGAAAGCTGTGCATGATGTCATAAGCCTAGGCTAATGACCAGACAAGAAACAGGAAGTGGTCTGTATAAGGCCTCTTTCACACAGACGATCCGTTCAGGTCCGCCTGTCAGTTTTTCAGGCGGACCTGAACGGATGCTCCATAGACCTCTATGGAGCGTCGGATGTCAGCTGACATCCGACCCGCTCCGATTCGAAAAAGTGTGATGGAGGAAAAACCTGTTTTTCCATCCGTCATCGGATCGGGTGATGTCGGACACTGCGGTCCGTCGTCATCCGAACTCCCATAGGGGAGAGCGGCGCTGTGACAGGTCCGTCCCTGCGCAGTGTGCAGAGACGGACCTGTCATCTTCCTGCTCAGCGGAGATCTCTCCGGCGATGCCCGCTGTGCAAGCGGATATCCACGGGGCGGATCAGCACTGATCTGCCCCATGTGAAAGGACCCTAAGGGATTTACTAGCAGAAAAAAATGTTTTACTAACCAAAGCTAATACAACAACAAGGGCAGAAGATTTAATAGATGGAAAGTTGAAAAAATGACTGAAGGTTCGCTTTAAAGCAGAGAGGTGCCCAGTTTTCTGATTTAATAAACCTAAGAGCAGATACCTTATAGCAGGGGTTCCTAACGCCTGGTCTGCAGCCTGTTGATGACGGGCCACATAACAGGAGGTGAGTGCTGACCGTGGTCTGCACAGGGCTATCACAGACCGTGGTTGCTGCACACCTCCTGCTGTGCTGAGGACAGACTCTGCAAATAATCCGCGCCCCCCCAAGTCCCTGAAAGAATTCGCTTCAGTGAAAAGCAGGCCCTGGAGCCAAAAAGGTTGGGGACCACTGCCCTGTAGTATCTGCTCTCAAGCGGGAATTTTATTTTTAAACTTTTAGGCCTCATGCACACTGGACGTGTTTGGACGTTTTACTCATCTGAGCCCATTCATTCCCATGGCGGAGACACGCTCTACCTCTCTGGCCGTTGGCTTGGCTCTTGATTGGATAGATAGTGCAGCCATTGGCTCCAGCCACTGTCAATCAAATCAAATGACGCGGACCGAGTCCAGAATTCTGTGTCTATAGATGCAAAAGCTGGAATCATCCGCACAGAGACCCCCAAGGAGAGTGCTTCTCTTAGGTGCTTTCCAGAGGGACCCCAGAGGGAGGAGGATCAGGGCTGCTCTGTGCAAAACCATTACACAGAGCAGGTAAGTATAACATGTTTACAATTGGAAAAAAAATGCCTTTAATATGACTTTGAGAACATTTGATTCTTCTTTTAGTGCAGTGGTTCTTAACTCCTCTCCTCAGGGCCCACTAACAGGCCAGGTTTGCAAGATAACTGAAATACACCACAGGTGATATAATTTGCTGCTCAGTGATTGTAGTATTCTAGTTTGCATCTCCCCAAGGTAATACTTAAAAATCTGGCCTGTTAGTGGGCCCTGAGGACAGGAGTTGAGAACCACTATTTTAGTGGGTACTGCAGTGTCTTGGTTGTCACCCTGTGTAAGGATTAGTCTAATGTAAGGGTCATTTTTATCTGGCTACATATACCATACAGGTTTTTATCAGATCTCAGGGGTACTGTGCTACGAAAACCAACTGATCTTTATTTCTGTAGGTGCTCGATGTGGTAGACAAGGAACTCCGGCAGCCGTTTGAAGTGCTTTTTTCAGGGAGCGAATACATTGCTAGAGCTGGATGGACTCCTGATGGAAAGTAGTAAGTGGTCTTTTTTTTTTGT
Organism: Lithobates pipiens; assembly: GCF_037356315.1. Taxonomy (NCBI): domain Eukaryota; kingdom Metazoa; phylum Chordata; class Amphibia; order Anura; family Ranidae; genus Lithobates; species Lithobates pipiens. The sequence continues at coordinate 8,705,161 of NW_027507881.1, forward strand.
CTTTCATAAATAAAAATAATACTAAACCCTGTAAATAATTGCTTTAAAGCGAGTCCGCCGTTTTTTTATTTTTTTTGTTTTTTTTTTAAGCCAGCAGCTACAAATACTGCAACTGCTGACTTTTAAAATAATGACACTTACCTGTCCAGCGTACCCGCGATGTCGGCACCCGAAGCCGATCTCTCGATCGTCTCTCGGGTGCTGCCGCCGCCATCTTGGCTATGTGAATCAGGAAGTGGAGCCATGCGGCTTCATTTCCCAGTTCCCTACTGCGCATGCGCGAGTCGCGCTGCGCAATAAGGATGGTCCCGCTGTCTCTGGGATCCGTGTGTTTCCCAGCAGACAGCGGGGTCCTTCGGAAAGGGGCGTAGATATCTGCGGAAAGGGGCGTATATTCTGCAGATATCTATGCCGGAAGTGGGTGCAGATACCTGTACTGTACAGGTACCTGCACCCCCCTCCCCCCTGAAAGGTGCCAATTGTGGCGTCGGAGGGGGGGAGGGTTCCAATTAGCGGAAGCTCCACTTTAGGATGGACCTCCGCTTTAATTTCTCCAGCTGAAATGGAAACATTAACTTTTAATTTATTGATTTAATTAAGTGCATTTCCAGCCAAACAGTTAAAATACTCTGTTAAAACACTTTTACATCCCAAATATCATAGCACAGGATACATTACATTGCTAGGAAACAGATTGCTTTAAAATGTTTTTTTTTCTCTTACGTTAATTGACGGACACAGTGTCTTCTATTCTTGACTATGGGGTTATATCGCCACCTGCAGGAGTAGAACACCAGGCAGAAAGAAATTTGGCACCGGCTATGGGCAGTCCTAACAGATATAAACCCCCTCTCTGCAAAGGCAATCAAGTTCTGTCTGCCTAGTGTAGGAGTAGTGACTTAGCTCCCTACTGGGACCTCTGGTTCTATAGCTTTTTTTTCTTTTAGCTCCATCCTGGACTGGGTCAGGCCAGCGAGTTAAACGTCTTGCGGGAACACATATGACCGGGCGCCTATAGTCTGTGTCACAGTTGTTCTGAAATCTGTCATGATGGACATGCTAGTTCTTTAACTGTGATATTGCCTACTGCTTTCAGTACATTGAGTTACAATTCTGAAGCACATACTGTATATCAATCAGAAAAGCCTCAGGCTATAAACTTATTGTGGGTAATTGACTGAAAGTATTTCAAACAAAGGTTCAGCATGAGAGCCAAATAACTAGCATTTTCACAAGGAAGAGAAATGTAATTGCAGCCTCAATGCTGGTTGCTGCCATGCATGTAGTACAGGGTTTGTAGAGACTGTGGGGTTGATTTACTAAAGGCAAATCGACTGTGCACTTAGCAAAGTGCAGTTGTCCTCTGCAAGTGCAGCTGCTCCAGAGCTTAGTAAATGAGCAGAAGCTCTGCTGACTCCCATCATCCAATTATGTGCAAGCATAAATGCTGTTTTTTTAATTTTCCTTGCACTTGATTGGTTACTCTTTGCAAAGTGAAGCTTTTGTGGAAGTGCAGTGCACAGGCCATACTCTATGTATCTTCTAACTTTTCTTGTCTATATTTGCAGTGCCTGGGCTATCCTGCTAGATCGTCCACAGACACGTCTGCAGATTGTCCTCATCCCACCCTCCTTGTTCGTGGCACCCTTTAAAGACCTATCGGAGCACCATCGTCTGTCGGAATCCACATCAGACTCCATAGCACCACTTGTGATATACGAGGAGACAACAGATATATGGATAAATGTATGCTATTAGAATCCCTTAGGGGGGTTTCATGGGATCAGATATCAGTTTATTTGGGTTTCGTATGAAAAATAGCTGCTCAGCTACTGCACTTCACTTACTGATGTGTGCTACAGCACAAAAGGGCATTAAAGTCTTACTAAACCGAGTATTATGAAAATGGTTCATCTGCCCGCAGTGCCCACAGCTTATAAATCGTCTTTTTTTTCATTAAAATTTTGCCATTATATACCTTTTTGGCTGAGCTGTATAACACGGTCAGTGATAAAACGCACAGTTTCTCCAGTGCTGAGAGTTCAGGTAGGAGCAGATTTCCACTTCAGCCTGTATACACGCCCACATGTGTGATGCCAATATCACATGACCTGGCTAGCTCTGAGAACAAGTAATTATTCTCTCTAGCTTAAAAGACACAACTGAGCATGTGCAGGTTGGCTACTCTGCCTGTGTTAGCTGGCTTTCCCCAGATAGACAGTGCAGGAGGGGAGGATCTATGCATACAGGATCAAACAGCCTTTTTACACAATGCAGAGGATTAACCCCTTAAGTTCCATAGTGAGTATAACAAGCATGCTATGCTGCATATACAGACATATTTTACTGTTGTGGGTTTAGTAAACTTCAAGGTGGACCTGTCACGAACCAAATGGATCAAGATAACCTAACATTGACTGCTTCTGTTAAAGTGGAAGTTTAGTCCAAAACCTAAGTCTTAACCCATACTCTTAGCTTTTCTTCAGCCACTCCGGTCCCAGCATCAGCTGTTGGCAGCGACTTTAGTGTGTGAGATTGTGCAGGAGAGCCAGCCCCATAGTAAGTATTTGGGTGATGTCACTTCTCAGGCATTTACCAGCCGTTATCAGTTTTCTCCTGCACACAGCAGCTGCTGATGGAGACCGGATCGGCTCCAGAACAGGTAAGTATAGCAATTTCTGCTTTGCAGGGATAGATTAGGCTTAGAATGTGGCTGAGAGTAAGTTTAGAGTTAGTTAGGTTTTGCCTTTACTTCCATTTTAACAGAAACAGTCCGTGTTTTTAGGTTTTGACTTTACTTCCACTTTAAAACTATGCTAAGACAGACTTGTTTTTGATAGCTTGCTGTCATCCCTTTTTGATTTTTTTTTTTTTTTTTTTTTTTAAATGGAAGTAGGTGAAATAACTAAAAATAACAAATAATTGTCTAGTGTATGCTCTGCATATTTCCCTCCTGCTTGTGGCCAAGTGTTGCCCCCTCTATTCCCAGAGTCCTCCTTTGCGTTGACTTGGTGCAGGCCAAGGGAGTTGGCCCAGGAGTGAGCACAATACAGTAGCCCCCGCTAACTAAATGTTCATTAATGAAATTGTCAGAATTTAGCCCCTTCACGCCGACGTTTGCAAATATGCTGCCTCGGCTTGAAGGGGTTGTACCCGGGGGGGGAACGTGTCCCCTCCCGCTGCTTGGAATACCAGTCGAGCGGCTTCTTAGACGCATCAGTTGTTAACCCAAGAAAGCCAACCGTCTGCTCTAAAAAAACAGTACCAGGGTGATACGTGCAGCTGTTGTTATCACCCGGTACCGTTTTTTTAGAGCCGTCAGTTGGCTTGCTTAGGATAACAACCGATGCGGCTAAGAAGCCGCTCGACTGGTATCCCATGCAGCTTAGGCATGAAGGGGTTAAAGTAGAAGTCCAGAATAAACCTAACTTGTCTTAAAGGTGTTGTAAAGGCAAAAGGTTTTTTATCTTCATGCATTAATGTAATAGCCCCCCCAGCACATTAATGTAATAGGTTCCCCAACACATACCCGGAGCCCCTTCTCTATCCAGCGATGTTCACGATTCCCTCGCCGTCCGGGACTCTCCTCCTGATTTGCTGGGGCACAGCCACGGTGCTATTGGCTCCTGTGGCTGTCAATCAAAGTTGGTTAGTCAATCAGGGGAGAGAGGGGCAGGGCCGAACGGAAGCTGCGTGTCTGATTGGACACACAGGGCTGCAGCTCGGCTCGGGTGCCCCCATAGCTAGTAGCAGGCTTGTGGGGGCACTCGTCAGTAAGGAGGGGCCAGGAGCAGCAAAGAAGGACACAAGAAGAGGAGGATCCAGGTTGCTCTGTGCAAAACCAACTGAACAGGGCAGGTAAGTATAACCTGTTTGTTTTTTTTAAAGCGAGACTTTGCAATCACTTTATGCTTCCTCCCCCTTCCTAACACCTATGCTGACTAGATTAAAAAGGAGCAATCTCCTGCGCTCAAAATAAGTGCCCTGGGAAAAAATCAATCAGACATTTTTGGCTATTTGGCTTTGATGCCCCCTACAGACCAGGGAAACCCAGAAGAAATACTGCAAAGACAAATGGCTTTTTTAGTGTTAAAATAAGAGATGTATACCCACAAACAACATCAGCAATAAGGTACATCAAAGTCCACAATGTACTTAAAACGGCCTGGTCATCTAGACAAGTCCCAAGTGCAAGAAGACCATCCAAATGGCTGACGCATTTCCAGGGGAGATCCCCTCTTCCTCAGAGCTCTGGGGATCTCATCACAAAGGTATTGTGCTAGGTTGGTGTGCCCTCTCTGTTCCTTGACTGAATCTACTAATGTAAATCTGCTTTATGCACACTGAACCATTCCTTGCAGTTGTGATTAGGTTGAATATTCCCGTTTTCAAAGTGGTGATCTCTAAACTCATTTTATTTCCTCATTGTTTATTCTCTACTGCAGATTCATGACATCTTGTACTTTTTCCCGCAAACTCGGGAGGATGAGATCCAGTTCCTCTTTGCCTCCGAGTGCAAGACAGAATTTCGGCACCTTTATCGGATCACCAGCCTGTTGAGAGGAGCCGGTACTGGTAGGGCAGGAGCTGATCTGTTAGGGCTCAGTAAGTTAACCTGTACTATTTGTGTCTCTTAAAGTTCACTATACATATCCATATATTATTATACATCTCTAATGCATAGTTTGTCTGGGGAGAATTTAATAAAACTGGAGCACCTCAGCATGGCAACTGATCAGCTTCTTGAGTTAAGCTTTGAAAATGAAATCTTCAAGCTGATTGGTTGCCATTCACAGCTTTGCCAGATTCCATCTTCTCCAATCCCCTCCACATCCCTGTTTCTAGTATGCAATAGCATTTGCTACTGGTTGTACACTGTGCAGTTACCATGTAAACATTTACTTGGAAGAAAGAATACTTTATTACACTGGCTACAAAACTCATTTTTGCTTTTTTAAATTCAGTTATGTGCTAATAATGTTTTTTTTATTTTTATTTTTTTATATATTTTTTTGTGGTACATATCACCAGACACTTTATTAGATACACCTGTTCAATTGATTGGTAACACAAATTGCTAATCAGCCAATCACATGGCAGCAACTGAATGCATTTAGGCATCTAGATGTGGTGAAGGCAACTTGCTTAAGTTCAAACTGAGCATCAGAATGGGGTAGAAAGGATTTACAGCGGAAGTAAACCCAACAATTTAATAGTTCTAACAAAACAGTTACATTCCCGGCATGCCAGAAATGCTAACTGTCACATTGGTTGTGCTCTCAACCAAACTGTCACACCATCCAATGGCTGGTGTTATAACTGATCACATGTGCAGCATCATGGCAGTTGAAGATTAAACAGAGGCCAAGATGGCAGCTTCCATGGCTGAAAATAATAGGGGAATTTACTTCCACTTTAAGTGACTTTAAACGTGGTATGGTTATTGGTGCCAGACGGGCTGGTCTGAGTATTTCTAAAACTGCTGATCTACTGGAATTTTCACACACAACCGTCTCTTGGGTTTACATAGAATGGTCTGAAAAAGAGAAAATACCCAGTGAGCTATAGTTGTGTAGAGGAAAATGCTTTTAATATCCAGTGAGCGGCAGTTGTGTAGAGGAAAATGCTTTGTTGATGTCAGAGGAGAATGGGCAGACTGGTTCCATATTATAGAAAGCCAACAGAAACGGAAAAAAAAACACTCGTTGCAACCAAGGTGAAATATATCTGGGGTGGTTTTGGATTCCCCTTATTTATTATAAATATGTATTAACCCTGGAAGGCCATGGACCAGACCATTTTTTGCAATACAGCCCTGCATCGCTTAACTGACAATTGCGCGGTTGTGCGATGCTATACCCAGACAAAATTTACGTCTTACCCCCCCCCCCCCAACAAATAGAGCTTTCTTTTGGTGGTATTTGATCACCTCTGGTTTTATTTTTTCCGCTATAAACAAAGAGCATCAATTTTAAAAAAACTTTTTGCTATAATACATATTTAAAAATATATATATATATATATATATATATATATATATATATATATATATATATATATATATATATATATATATTCATCAGTTTAGGCCGATATATATTCTTCTACATACTTTTGGTAAAAAAATCGCAATAGGCTTGCGCAAGTTATCACATCAACAAACTATGGGATAGATTTTGGGACTTTTATATCTTTTATTGTTTTTGCTAGTAATATCGGTGATCTGTGATTTATTTTTCTGTGGGACTGCGACAGACAAATCTGACCCCAAATGACACTTTTGGGGACCAGTGACATTGTTACATTGATCATTGCTATAAAATAAACACACTGCTTAAATAAGCAAGGGTCTTATTTATTTAAAGCGGAGTTCCACCCAAAAATGGAACTTCGGCTGTCTGGATTCCTCCCCCCCCCCCCCCCTCCAGTGTCACGTTTGGCACCTTTTGAGGGGGGAAGGGGGAGCAGATACCTGTCTAACAAAGGTATTTGCTCCCACTTCTGGCGAAAGATAGCCGTAGTATCCGCAGCCTTCTACGCCATGTCTGGCCCCTTCTGGGAGACACGCAGGGTCCCAGAAGACAGCAGGGACTACTCAGAACGTGCATCGCGACTCGCGCATGTGCAGCAGGGAATCAGGCTGGGCAGCTGCTAGGCTTCACTTCCTGATTTCACTATTCCCGATTTCCCTTACTAGCAATGCCGGTGCCTCCACCCGGAGCTGAGGGATGGGTCGGCTTCGGGTGAGGATATTGTGGGCGCCCTGGACGGGTAAGTGTCCTTATTTTAAAAGTCAGCAGCTGCAGTATTTGTAGCTGCTGACTTTAATTTTTTTTTTTTAGGCGGTACTCCGCTTTAACAAGGAAGTAGAAATGCTAACATAAAACACTAAAAAGAATATTACAGAGCATATAAAACAAAAGAACATAAATTATACTTTACGTAAGGCTGATCTTTGAAGTTTTGTTTGCAGTAATGGTAATCAGGCACTTCAATCGTCGTTACACCAGGTGGTTTGAAGCCAAGCTCTACTCCCCTGCCAGGGGATATCAGCAACTCCTTTCTTCCAGATGAAGATTCTGATATGCATTCTTCAGTTGTATAGCCCTGCTGGATAAACCTGCTGTACTGGCATTCCAAGACGACAAATTCCAGCTTAGGCCAAATGGCTGTATCAACCAGGCAGTAAAACGCCATAAATATGATATTAAGCCATGTTGCCTTCCAACACAATGTATGCAGAATACCATCTCTGAACGCACAACACATCAAACTTAGAAGCAAATGGGCTACAGCAGCAGAAAACCACACTGGGTGCCACTTCTGTCAGCTAAGAACAGGAAACTGAGGCTTCAATTCGCACAGGATCACCAAAATTGGACAATAGAAGATTGGAAAAATGTTGCCTGGTCTGATGAGTCTCGATTTTTAGCTGTGACATTCAGATGGTAGGGTCAGAATGTGGCGTAAACAACATGAAAGCATGGATCCATCCTGCCTTGTATCAATGGTTCAGACTGGTGGTGGTGGTGTAATGGTGTTGGGGGTATTTTCTTGGCACACTTTGGGCCCCTTAGTACCAATTGAGCATCGCTTAAACACCACGACCTACCTGAGTATTGTTGCTGACCATGTCCATCCCTTCATGACTACAGTGTCCCCATCTTCTGATGGCTCCTTCCAGCAGGATAATTCACCATATCACAAAGCTCCAATCATCTCACCACAGGACAATGAGGTCCCTGTCCTCCAATGGCCTCCACACTCACCAGATCTCATCCAATAGAGCACCTTTGGGATGTGATGGAAGATTCGCATCATGGATGTGCAGCCACAAAATCTGCAGCAATTGTGTGATGCCATCATGTCACTATGGAGCAAAATCTCTGAGGAATGTTTCCAACACATGGTTCGATCTATGTCACGAAGAATAAAGGCAAAAGGGGGTCCAACCCAGTACTAGTAAGGTGGATCTAATAAAGTGTCCGATGAGTGTGTATATATACAGTATAAATTATATCAGTTCAGCCTGGCTTGGCATTGCTTTTAATAATGCCTGACATCAGGACATGAAAGGAGCCTCTCTCGTGCCTGTTGAATTTGAATTATGACACATTGGACTTCTTTTTATTAAGTTTTAAACTGATGATTTGTATCTGTTTTTATTGTTTTGCAAATAAACAATAAAATCATGACATCCGTGAGCACCGTGGGTTAACTAAAGAGATGGCACATCGTTATCTCCTTTCCTGGAGTCTCAGTGAAACTTGGGACTAAAGTTCACTACACATGTTACAATCTGATTGCTGAATCCCCTTAAGATCCACCAATAACTATGTAGTCCAAGGTCCTGCCTGATTGGATAGATTAGGTAGGTCCTCGTATTACATAGTTTTAGTAGATCTAAGGTTGATTGTACATAGATTGTTGAGTTCCGAATGTAATGTGTATAGTGACCCTTAGCCATCCATATAAAAGGATAAGTCACATGTCTTGACTCCTTCAGCTGAAGCCGCATGCTTTTTAGACCACTTTGGTAACCAGAAACTGTATAGTATGTGAAAAAGAAGCATAAAATTCCTCCTGCTTGCTGAATAAAAGAATAAAAAAATCAAGGACTAATATCTTTTCAATTATAAGAGAAAAAAAAATAGCCCGAAAATGAATAAAAAAAGCATACATTGAACCACTAAACATTCCCTTTATGATGCTCCCTCGCAATATTCAGATTTTACTTTTTCTGTATCGGTGGAGGATATGATTGGAGGGTTGATAGCAGTATGGAAAGAGGCAGATCTCCCAGCTGATGTGCTCAATATTAATGAGGAGTTTCCATTAAAAATTTTTTTTGAAGTCAGCAACTACAAATACTGCAGCTGCTGACTTTTAATAATCGGACACTTACCTGTTCCAGGGTCCAGCGATGCAGATCGAAGCCCCCATCTCCCCCCCCCCCCCCCTCCGCTCGGCGGCGCCGGCTTTGCAACTGTGGGCACCCAGCTGTGGCTTCACAGCTGGGCACCCACTGCGCATGCAGTCATCTGGGACACGTGACAGGTCCCAGATGACTAACAGGAGGGAGGGGGCAGAGCTGAACCCTTCTTGCGCCGAGGGGAAGTGATGTCACTAGCCCAGGCACTGAAGGAGGCAGACTACGAGGGACCCCCTAGCAACAGAGGCGAGTTAAAAAAAATAAAAACATTTCCAAATTTTACTTTTTTTTTTTTTTTTGAAATTTGAATTAATTTTTTTTTCCGTGCAACACCACTTTAAGGCCCGTTGTTTCTAGTTGTTGATGTTTGGGCACTAAAAATAATTTTCTATAGGTTCAGTATATATGAATTGCAGAAAAGACTGGATGGCCGCACTCTGTTGACACCTTTATTGAAGACCGTTAAAAAAAATTCTTCTGGTACAAAGATGTCAGAGGCACAGGATCAATGAATCAATGAAAAGCTGACACGTTTTACACCACTATGGGCTGTGACTAAGCATAGCTGTGACTAAGCATAGCTATGACTAAGCACCCCACAGTGGTGTGAAACATGTCAGCTTTTCGTTGATCCCGTGCCTCTGGTGTCTTTGTACCAGAAGATTTTTTTAAACCGTCTTCAATAAAAGTGTCAACAGAGTGCGGCCGTCCAGTCTTTTCTTAGATCCATTCCTACATGCAGAGCCAGCACCTGTTTTCGTTAGCAGAGGGGGATGCTTTGAGATATCTGCCTAGAGTGCTGTTCTTTTGTTGTAAGTTCAGTATACAGTCTTAATCATAACTTACCACTCTCTGATACTTACAGGTGACTTTAGGTGCCCCATAAAGGAGGAGGTGGCGGTGACCAGCGGAGAATGGGAGGTTCTTGGCAGACACGGGTCCACTGTAAGTTTCTTGTCATAACCATGACCCTTATCACAAATTATACATAGAAAGCAACTTTAAAGAGGAACTGCAGTCTGCTCACGTAATCTGTAATAAAAACATCTTTGCCATTGTGAAGCTTCCCTCCAACCACTTTGCATATTATTTTATATATACTGTGATTCTGGACTTGACAAATATGCTGCAGAAATCTCCCTCCACTGAGAGTGGCTGCATCTATTTTAACTGTGGGCAGCCAAAGCTGCTGCCTTTTCACTTCCTCGATTTACACAGAGACACAGCTCCAGCTCTGCAGCTCTCATTGGCCCTCTTATGACTCATCCCCCCCTCCCTTCCTGGCAAACTCTCACTAGAATGAGAGAGAGCTGTGCATGATGTCAAAAGCCTAGGCTTTTTACCAGACAAGAAACAGGAAGTGGGCTGTCTAAGGTATTTACTGGCAGAAAAAAATGTTTTACTATCCAAAGTTAAAGAAACAACAAGGCCAGAAGATTTAATAGATGGAAAGATGAAAAAATGACTGAAGTTCCACTTTAAGGGCCCTTTCACACTGGTGTGGGCTTCTGCCACGCACCTTTCAGGCCTAACAAAAATATATGAAACAGTGTCCGCTTTAAATCATATGTAACTGTTAGCGTGGTGCACTGCATTTTGAAATGTCCTACATGCTTACAGATGCAGCCCACAGCGCTCCTGCCATCTGATCTCTCCCCTCCACTGTACAGATCTGTACACAGAGGGGAGAGAGAACCCGGCGTCATCATGACGCCCGTTTGTTTACAAGTGATCGCTCCATCATTTGACGGAGCGATCACATTGTAAACGCCGATGGGTGCACCAAGATGGTCGCCACTTCAGAACTAGGCCGAAGCCGCGGCCTTTCCTAAGGCTGAGACTGCGGATCGCGGCTTGTGCCGATCCGAACGGGGCGACCCGTTCGGATCACAGATCGGTAACGATCCGTTGCACCCCTAGTGATCAATATGGTGCTCTGTATCCCATGATGTACAATAAAGGAAATTAGGATTTTTATAGCGGCTTACCTGTAAAATCCTTTTCTTGGAGTACATCATGGGACACAGAGGACCCTCCCCTCTTATTGGAATATGAATATATATTGCTTTGCTACAAAAACTGAGATACTCCCGGTATGGGAAGGGGTATATAGGGAGGGGCACTTCTTGTTTCCTTTTTGGTTATACCAGTGTCCAGTCACCTAAAGGTGCCTATATAACCCATATAGTTATTACTATGGTGTTCTGTGTCCCATGATGTACTCCAAGAAAAGGATTTTGCAGGTAAGCCGTTATAAAAATCCTATTTTTACCTGCATTAGCTGTATTTGTAGCATATTTGCAAACCTTTTGCATACGTTTTTTAATCCCTGATTTAATGATTAAATTACCATTTCTAGTCCTTGGATGCACCTGTTGCATCCCTTGTAAATGTCCACTGTATATTGTCTAGCTATATTTCATTACTTGGGATTCACAATAACTTTGCTTATCTATTTAGATTCGGGTGGATGAGATCAATAAGTTGGTCTATTTTGAGGCTACAAAAGACACCCCCCTAGAACACCATTTGTATGTTACCAGCTATGAGACTCCTGGAGAGGTGACAAGACTCACAGACCTGGGCTATTCCCATTCCTGTTGTGTTAGTAAGGTAAGATGCTTCATTAAATTGTATGTAAAACCAAACAATGCACTTCCCTTATTCTCTCCCTTTTTGGTTTTTTTAAACATACCATTGAATGTTTTTTTTTATTTTTTTATATCTGTTCAATAAGTGCAAATATTACCTGTTGATTTGGGCACACATGTTGTAAGTTGTAAACTTCTTGTGCTCTGCCTGTGTGCAAGCAAGGGTTTTGGTGGAGAGGTTTGTGTTCTTTGTAATGCATCATAACTGAAGTAGGCAGGGCTGACACCCCATGCTTAACAATTTAGAGCCAAAAATACACTGTGCTGTCAAAGAGGAAGGTAGGGGCTTACTATATTTCTGGAACATCAACTGTTATTTATCTGTATATGCAGCATGTTTAACCACTTGCCGACCGCCGCACGACGATGTACGTCGACAGAATGGCACGGGCAGGCATATGGGCGTACATGTACGTCCCTGCCTTCCCGCGGGTGGGGGGCCCGATCGGGCCCCCCCCCCCCCCCCCCCGGTGCCAGCGGCGGTCGGTATCCGTGCAGGAGCGATCCGGGATGAGGGGGCGGCCATTCATTCATGGCCACCCCCTCGCGATCGCTCCTGACGAATGGAAGTGAAGCATTGCATCACTTCCTCTCCTGTAATGTAAACACAGGAGATGAAGTGATGTAATCTCTCCTCCGTGTCGGTATTTTTCGTTCCGGCACCGAGGAGAGAGGATCGGTGAGTTGCACCAACAGGACACTTCACAGTAGAACATGCCAGGCACACTCACACCCCCCCTTTACCCCCCGATCACCCCCCCCCCCCCCAGTCACAGTGACACCAATTGCAGTGCAAATCACATCCGATCTCTGTGCGATTCGAGTTCAGCCATTCGCCGCACCCGCCGCAAATTCGCACGGGACCCTTTTTTTGGTCCGCAGCAGAATCGGATCGCATGGGTGTTCACACCATGCGATCCGAGTTTGCAGATCGCAATGCGATATGCGAACTGATCTGGGGGTGTCATTAACATTTCACTGACACTCCCAGCAGTTCGCATAGGGCAGTGTGAACTGCCGCCGTGAGGCATGCGATGCGGGAACCCGCCGCCGATTCGTGGCGTTCCCGCATCGCTCCAGTGTGAACCCAGCCTAATAAGCGATCGTTTTTCTGATCACTGTATTAGTGTCACAGGTGACGCTAGTTAGGCAGGTAGGCATTTAGGTTCGCCGCAGCTTTTTATAGCGCCAGGGACCCCCATATACTACCGCATAAAGCCCCCTGATTGCCCCCTAGTAAACCCTTTCACCAGTGATCACCATATAACTGTTACAGGTGACGCTGGTTGGTTAGTTATTTTTTTATAGTTTCAGGGCACCCGCCATTTATTACCTAGTCTCACTAGTGTACCCCTAAATTTAGGGGTGTCTACTTTCCAAAATGGGGTCATTTGGGGGGGGGTTTGTGCCATCTTGGCATTTTATGGCCTTCAAAACTGTAACGCCCTTAGAAAGCCTGAAGGCGGTGCTTGGTTTTCGGGGCCCCGTACGCGGCTAGGCTCCCAAAAAGTCCCACATATGTGGTATCCCCGTACTCAGGAGAAGCAGCAGAATTTATTTTGGGGTGTCATTTCACATATGCCCATGGCATGCGTGAGCAATATATCATTTAGTGACAACTTTGTGTAAAAAAAAAAAAAAAGTTTGTAATTTTCCCGCAACTTGTGGCAAAATATAAAATATTCCATGGACTCAACATGCCTCTCAGCAAATAGCTTGGGGTGTCTACTTTCTAAAATGGGGTCATTTGTGGGGGTTTTGTGCCATCTTGGCATTTTATGGCCTTCAAAACTGTAATAGGTAGTGAGAAGTGAAATCAAAAATTTACGCCCTTAGAAAGCTTGATGGCGGTGCTTGGTTTTTGGGGCCCCGTACGCGGCTAGGCTCCCAAAAAGTCCCACATATGTGGTATCCCCGTACTCAGGAGAAGCAGCAGAATTTATTTTGGGGTGTCATTTCACATATGCCCATAGCATGTGTGAGCAATATATCATTTAGTGACAACTTTGTGTAAAAAAAATATATAAATTTTTTTTTGTCATTATTCAATCGCTTGAGGCAAAAAAATAAAATATTCAATGGGCTCAACATGCCACTTATCAATTTCCTTAGGGGGTCTACTTTCCAAAATGGGGTCATTTGGGGGGGTTTTGTACTGCCCTGTCATTTTAGCACCTCAAGAAATGAGATAGGCAGTCGTAAACTAAAAGCTGCGTAAATTCCAGAAAACGTACCTTAGTTTGTAGATGTGACAACTTTTGCGCAAACCAATAAATATACAGTTATTGACTTTTTTTTTACCAAAGACATGTGGCTGAATACATTTTGGCCTAAATGTATGACTAAAATTGAGTTTATTGGATTTTTCTAATAACAAAAATTAGAAAATATAATTTTTTTTCAAAATTTGCGTTTTTTTTACGTTTATATCGCAAAAAATAAAAATCGTAGAGGCAATCAAATACCATCAAAAGAAAGCTCTATTTGTGGGAAGAAAAGGACGCAAATTTTGTTTGGGTACAACATTGCATGACCGCGCAATTACCAGTTAAAGCAGCGCAGTGCCAAATTGTAAAAAGACCTCTGGTCATTGACCAGCAAAATGGTCCGGTCTGAAAGTGGTTAAAGGGATAAAACATAGGTAAATATGCATGTATTGCAGAGATGTACATAATACTGCTGATAGGATAACATTGACAGGAGATCATGCTATGAGTAAGGCTCCATGCACACTGGAGCTTATAAACTGCAGTTTATTGGAGTTTGGGCGTTTTTTTTGTTTTTGTTTTTTAAAGCCCATAAATTCCACTCTATGTTAGCCTATGTGTCCATGCACACATGGGCGTTTTTTAGCTTTAAAGCGGAGGTCCACCCTAAAGTGGACCTTTCCGCTCATTGGAACCCTCCCCCCCCTCCGGCGCCACAATTGGCACCTTTCAGGGGGGAGGGGGGTGCAGGTACCTGTACAGTACAGGTATCTGCACTCACTTCCGGCGTAGATTCTGCAGAAGGTACGCCCCTTTCCGCAGAATCTACGCCCCTTTCCGAAAGTCCCCCCGCTGCCTGCTGGGAAACACACGGATCCCAGAGACAGCGGGGACCATCCTTATTGCGCAGCGTGACTCGCGCATGCGCAGTAGGGAACCGGGAAATGAAGCCGAAAGGCTCCACTTCCTGATTCCCATACCCAAGATGGCGGCGGCAGCACCAGCACCCGAGAGACGATTGAGAGATCGGCTTCGGGTGCCGACATCGCGAGCGCGCTGCAGTATTTGTAGCTGCTGGCTTTTAGTGTTCGGCATTCTATTTTTTTCAATGCATTGTGGGAGTTTGGAATGCACTGTGAGATTTTTGGAGTGTCCTCTGTGTATTTTTATTGAAAACGCCCATAAACGTTAACGCTAATAAACGCTAGTACAAAACGCTGTTAAAAGCAAGTTTTTCAACCAGAGTTTACTGTCAGCAATCTGGCGTCCAGAAAAAGCTTTTTTGAGCTTCAGTGTGCATGGAGCCTAAGGCCACAGCGGCCGGATCGTGTTAGCATTGTTTTACTGAATGTACTTGTGTAGCCAGTAAAGATTTTCAATGTTTCTGACTCGTATCTATTGTATTGAGGAACTGCACACCCCAGCCACGATCATCTTTTTTCAGCCTTGGATTAGCATCACCGGCAGTAGAGCTTGGTTATTGTATTCAGCGATTCGTCGTTAGATTTGTTTATAGCACTTTTTGTTTTGTTTTTCTGCATATATGAACAAAATGTTCATCCCTACAACATTGTATTTAAGATGTATGTAACCTGGACCAATATGGCCTTGTGTTTATCTTCCATGCAGCACTGCGATATGTTCATCAGCCGCTTCAGCAGCCAAACCCTTCCACATGCAGTACATCTTTTTAAAATAAAAGGCACTGGGCCCGATCCCTCCCAGAGGGACAAGGAATTTTGGGCCACTCTTCTGGAGTCACCCGGTAAGATGCCTAAATATTTCCTGTCTTTGATCATAGGGAGAATGGTTTATTAACTGCAATAATAGATCCCAGCTGAAAGATCCTGCAAACAAACACCAGTAATGTTGGTTTTGTCAAGTATCTAACAATTGTAGCCGTAAAGCACAGTTCCTGTTTCCTGAACGTTTACACCTCGTTTACCTTTTTTTTTTCTTCTTCTTTTTTTTTTTTTTTTTTTTCTTTTTTTACTCAGGAGCTGTCCCTGGGTATGTGGCCCCAGAAATGTTCTCTTTCCCCAGTCGGACAGGATTTACTATTTATGGCATGATGTATCGGCCTCATCAGCTACAGCCAGGGAAGAAATACCCTACTGTCCTTTACATTTATGGAGGACCACAGGTAAGACTTTGTAATATCTTCTTTGAGTGATACACCTGATCACATTTAGTACTACCAGTGACTCTAAGGCGCTGAAAACAGTAGTTCTTTTTCAATAACTTTAAATCATGGAAATTGTTTGAGCTCCCGCCGGTTTCTTGGGTCCTGATGCTGTCAATCAAATCCAATGACGCAGGAGCCAGGGGTGGAGCCGAGCCCCGCTGTCTGTGTCAATGGACGCAGCACCAGGACATGGGAGCACGTCCGCATGGGTGCCCCGAGGGAGGGCACATCTCCGTTGGGGCACTCAAGAAGAGGAGGAACCAAGAGCGCAGCTGATGGACCCCAGAAGAGGAGGATTGGGGCACTCTGTGCAAAACCAACTGCACAGAGGAGGTAAGTATGACATGTTTGTTTTAAAAAAAAAAAAAGAAGTTTACATATCCTTTAAAGCATTTGTTAACCCAAAACATCATATTCCTGATATGTACCTGCTGTCCAATGTACTTATACTAGAGAGTCTCCAGTTTGCTTTGTATTGCTTCCTCTGAGTGAAATTCTTGGTGTTCCTGCCAGTCCCTCTGCTTTCCTATTAAAAACTGACCACACTAAGCAGGCAGGGAGCATTCAGTGGTCAGTTCTTTAGCTATGCTGGGAACTCGGTGTACTCTCCGCCAATGATCAGACTTGTCCTAACACGCCCCCACAGCAAAGCCATTTACTGGGAAGCTCAGTGTGCTGCTGCTGCTGCTTCTCCTCCCCCAGCTCTTATGCAGCTGAGAACAGGGAATGTGAAAAAAAGGTATTTATAATGTTTTATGTCTATACACAAGTGTTTTGCCTTTCATTTGTATTTTAAACTGAATTGGTTGTTTTACAAGGTGATCATTTAAAATAACTTCCTTCACTAACGCATGCAGCTGCTGTATAAACTGTATGGAGCATGAGCTACATTCAGTATACAACGCTGTGTTCCGGCAGCGGTACGGGGACTTCCTGTCCCACTCCTGGAACAAAGTCGGACGGAGCACTGCTCTGCCATTCACAGGAAGCCTCGTATTTTATGAATTAATATAAGGCCTCCTCTGGTTGGCTGAGGCGGATAGGTGGACGAATGACATGAAGGAAAAGGGAGTCTCAATGTACAAGAGCAGTAGATGTAATCTCATAGAATGCTATTTTTCCTTATATTTTCCCCAGGTTCAACTAGTTAACAATCGATTTAAGGGAGTGAAGTATTTCCGGCTGAATACCCTCGCTTCTCTTGGTTATGTAGTTGTAGTCCTTGATAATCGTGGTTCTTGTCACCGTGGTTTGAAGTTTGAAGGCGCATTTAAGTACAAGATGGTAAGAAGGGGGGGTGGGGAGGTGGAGTTGGAAGGGCTTTCTTCTTTTCAAGTGTACGTCTGGGCACATATGTGAATGACAAAAAACAGACAATTTCCATACTTTTCTATAAATTTAATTACCGGTCTGTTAAAATGAAGTAGGCAACTATATAATTTAACTACTTTTTAAAAATGAGGCAAGTGCCCGGGTTTAAGTCTGTATGAGTTTTGCAAATTTATCTTATACAGATTATATTCTACATACATATTATATTGAAATTACGATTCATTTATTATATATATATATATATATATATATATACATATATATATATTTTTTGTGATATTGATGATTAAGATTATATTAATGTAGCGCAGCAGTTGATAAGTTGATTTTTGTGTTTAACCACATGCCGAACCAGGCTTTTTATGGCACTTTTTGTTTACAAGTTTAAATCAGTATTTTTTTTTACTAGAAAACTACTTAGAACTAAGGATGAGCTCAGGCGTGTTCGCATACGCCACGTGCAGAGCCCGCCAGGAAGTCGGCACAGCGCTGCGCTAATCACAGGCAGTGAGATATTGCCCCGATGCGTGGCTGCAGAGATCAGGAAATGTCTCACTGCCTGTGATTAACGCAGCACTGCGCCGACTTCCTGGCGGGCTCTGCACGTGGCGTATGCGAACACGCCTGAGCTCAACCTTACTTAGAACCCCCAAATTTACTTTTTTTTTTTCCCCCCTAGGTAATAAAACCATGATTGTTTGTGTCACATATTTTCACAGCAGTTTTGAAAATGCAATTTTTTTGCGAATGAATAAAAAAAAAAACCAATTTTTTTTTTGTATAATGTGGTAGATGATGTTACGCTAAGTAAAGACATACCTAATATGTCAAACTTTAAAATAGCGCACACTCGTTAAAATGGTGACACACTACGGTACTTAAAAAAATCATCATAGGCGACGCTTTAAATACCTTTGGACCCCTTTCACACCACGCCGCCCATAGCGTCGGCGGTAAAACGCCACTATTTTTAGTGGTGTTTTACCGTCGGATTTGCGGCGCATTTCGGCCGCTAGCGGGGCGCTTTTACCTCCGCTAGCGGCCGAGAAAGGGTTAAAACCGCCGGCAATACGCCGCAATAGCGGCCTTTTGCCAGCGGTATTACAGCGCTGCCCCATTGATTTCAAAGGGGAGCAGCGGTGGAGGAGCAGTAAACTCACCGCTCCAAAGAAGCTGCTGGCAGGACTTTTCCTGACGTCTTGCCAGCGCACCGCTGCAGTGTGAAAGCCCACGGGCTTTCACACTACGGACAATGGTGCAGCTGTTTTAGGGCGGATTGCAGGCGCTATTTCTAATGATATAGCGCCTGCAAAACGCCCTTGGCGTGAAAGGGGTCTTATAGCTTACCTGTTTAGAGTTACAGAGGAGGTCTGGCGCTAGAATTATTGTTCTTGCTCTAACATTCTCGGCGATGCCTCACTTGTGAGGTGCGAGCACCGTTTACGCATGCATACGCTACTGCGTGCAAGCGCAAAAATATAGGGGCACTGTAAATTATTTTTATACACTTTTTTTTTCTGTTACAAGGAATGTATCCCTTGTAATAGAAATAAGGATGACAGGTCCTCTTTATGGTAAGATCTGTGGTCAAAGAGACCCCAAATCTCTTCTTTACCTTTTTAAAAGCAAAAGATAAAAAAAATGTTAATCTGCCTTTAAAAAAAAATGTATTTACTTTCTGCCAGTACCGGGGGTTACGGTTGATATCTTTAGCTATAACCCTGGTAAACCCCTTACAAACTGCAAAGTGTGTGTATATGTATATGTATATATATATATATATATATATATATGTGGTATTGCGGTCAGCAACTGGTTAATGTGAGAACACATTTTAGTGCTTTGTAGCAACATTTAGTGAATGTGGAGAATTGTGTTGCGATGATTTTGTTATTTGTAGGAATGGTACTCCTTGGGGGGGCTGCGCAGAGTTTTTTCATTTATTGATTTTATCTTATAAGTTCTGTCTAGTCTCTCTATGGTACAGCTTTGCACCTGCCCATGATCTCTGGTGGAGTTTTAAATGCAGCATGTGTTTTTAGAATTGAACATTTCCAGCTACATTTATTTCCTCTTCACCTTCTATCTCATTCTTATTCACACTTTTCCCTTCAATTATTGGTATTTCTAGGGCCAAGTGGAGATAGAAGATCAGGTGGAGGGGCTGCAGTATCTGGCTGCTAAGCACAGCTTCATAGACCTCGATAGAGTTGGAATCCATGGCTGGTCTTATGGAGGTTACCTCTCCCTTATGGCCTTGATCCAGCGACCTGACATATTTAAAGTAAATATCTCTGAATGTTTTGCTTTGTGCCATAGTGACAACTAACTGTATCTCTGTATTTGAATAATATTCATTTGTATTTTTGTTGATACATGTCTTTATTTAGCCATTTATTGCTAGCATTTGTTTCTCTAGAATTTGTTTTGTTTTGTTTTTTTCTTGTTGTGGCTTTGCATTTTATAACCCCTAATATGCATCTGTAATGTTTTTTTATCTACCTATTGTAAGTCATTTAAAGCAGTGCCCCAACCCCTAGGCGGCTGACCAGTGCTGTTCTGCGGAGTGCTCATGACGAGGCCGCACAGCAGGAGATGAGTGTCAACCGCGGTCCGCACAGGGCTATCACAGACTGCAGTTTGCGCTTACCTCCTGCTGTGAGGCAATGCCTGTTTTTCCTCTCCCAGTTCTTCCACCCACCCGACTGACAATGCCATCCAATCAGCAGGGCAGGGAGTAGGAGGAGCTGCAGAAAGGAATGGAGAGCTCCTCCCGCCCTCTGCCCTGCTAATAGGATGACATTGTTAGGTGGGTGGGGGAGCCAGGAGAGGATATTCGGACTGATCACAGCCTCTGCCCTGCCAAAGGTAGGAGTCCTGTGCAGGAGCGGCAGACATTAGAGAATGGGGAAGTGCCATGTTAGGGAGGAAAGGGGGGGGGTGGGGGTGGACTGCAGGGGCACTGTGATGGAGGAGGGTGTGATTGCTAGGAGCACTGTCATATAAAGGGGACTGCACTGTAAAGGAGCACTGTAATCCTTACAGTGCAGTCCTCTTTACATCACAGTGCCCCTATTACAGAGCCGTCCCTGTTAGAATAATGTAAACGAAACTGCACTATAAAGTGGGGCTGTGATGTGAAGGGGAAACTGAGGACACTCCTATAAAGGTGAAATGGATATGAAACAGCCCCAGGCGAGAAATAAGTTACCTGCCTCTTTGAACAATCTAAAGGAGCCAACGAGAGACAAAATCAACCGGCCCAATCAGAGAAGTCGTACAGTGGTAAGAATAAATATGCTTACCGTACTCTTAGGGCTGTGCGCTTAACCCCCTTCTCTGATTTGGCCAGCTGTTCAGTCCTGGAATGCGGTCTCCCTTCGGTTGGAGCCCCACGTTGGGCGCCAATTGAAATGGATAAGAACTACAATCTAGTTCAAGGTTATCTGCTGCTGTTTCTAATTAAAAAGTATAAATGTGCATGCACATTAGAAGTAAATACTCTCTGAGACACGTTCAGCTCGGTTACTTCTAACTTCTGATTTATTTCTGGGCGGTGTTAATATTTTATACAGAAAGATACGTCATTGCTATGTCAGTCTAATAGGTACATCTTATTGGTTAAAATACAAGAGAAATGGAGAAACTTGATGCTTGAAGTTTGGTTGAAGTTGGTTCTGTTATCTCATATGCATTCTTCTAACGCGTGGGAAGCAGGGGGTACCCACCATCTTTAATTCCAAACAGAGAGACAATCTGTATACTACATAATAAGTAAGGAGTTGCATAAAAACATGTATACACCTAAGCAAATAGACATTTTCTGATTATCAATATGTACATTAGATTCCTTCACAAAGGGAGGACTGTGCTATAAAGGGGTGCTAAGTACAGATTTCGTGTATATCCCCAAACCCTTCCCCCCTCTGTCCCTGGGGAAATTGGCTGCTGTGAAACCAGCCTCCTGTTCCAAAAAGGTTGGGGGCCGCCGATTTAAGGGATAGGTTCACCTTTTGTAACATAGTAGGTGAGGTTGAAAAAAGACACAAGTCCATCAAGTCCAACCTATGTGTGTGATTATATGTCAGTATTACATTGTATATCCCTGTAAGTTGCGGTCGTTCAGGTGCTTATCTAATAGTTTCTTGGGTGTAACGTGTTACTGTTGCAGCAACACCCCTCCCAATTCCCGTTGTATCATAAAGCGGGGGATTTTCTCCTTGTATCCGCTGTCACACTTTAACCACTTGCTTACTGGGCACTTAAACCCCCCTCAGTCCCAGACCAATTTTCAGCTTTCAGCGCTGATGCACTTTGAATGACAATTGCGCGGGCATACAACACTGTACCCAAATGAAATTTTTATCATTTTTTTTCCCACAAATAGAGCTTTCTTTTGTTGGTATTTAATTACAGCTGGGAGTTTTATTTTTTGCTAAACAAACAAAAAAAGATGCAAAAAAAATAAAAAATCATGTTTAATAGTTTGTTATAAAATTTTGCAAACAGGTCATTTTTCTCCTTCATTGAAGTGCGCTGATGAGGCGGCACTGATAGGCTGCACTGGTGGGCACTGATGGGCTGCATTGGTGGGCACTGATAGGCTGCACTGGTGGGCACTGATAGGCATCGTTAAGGCGGCACTAATAGGCACAGATAAGGCGGCACTGATGGGCACTGATGGGCACAGATAAGGTGGCACGAATGGGTGGCACGGATGGGTGGCATGGATAGATGGGACTGATGGGCACTGATAGGTGGCTCTGATAGGTGGCACTGCTGGGCACTGATGGGCAGCACTGCTGGGCACTGGTAGATGACACTGATGGGCACGGATATGTGGCACTGGGGTGCAGCACCTTTGTTGAGACAGATTGTGGGCACTGCTGGGTTGCACTGTGGGCACTGCTGGGTTGCACTGTGGGCACTGCTGGGTGGCACTATGGGCACTGCTGGGTGGCACTGACGGGGGCACTTACTTTTTATTAATGTGGCACTGGCAGGGGGCAGGTGGGCACTGGCAGGGGGCAGGTGGGCACTAGCAGGGCTGGCCGTGATCGGGACTGATGTCCCGATCACGGCCGCCGGTGATCGGCTTTTTTTTTTTCTGACAGCGCGAGGAGGAATAATAGCCGATTACCGGCTCCGTTATATCACATGATCAGCTGTCATTGGCTGACAGCTGATCACGTGATAAGGGGTCGGGATCGACCCCTTGCACGGATCGGTGATCAGGCGAGTCTCATTGACTTGCCGATCACAGAGCGCGTAGGCCGCTCGTTCACGGGACAACGTCAATAGACGTAGTCCCAGAAAAGGAGATCCGCGCTGTAGCCGTCATTCGGCTATAGCGCGGATCTCAAGTGGTTAAAAAATGTGGCCCTGCAGGGCTCTGCCCTCCCAATTGCATCATTCATTCGCAGAGCCCTGTGAATGGGAGAACTACAAGTCCCGGCAGCCTTTTTCCCCTGTCGGCTTGTAGTTTTCAATGAACTACAAGGGAGCTATTGAGCGCTCTAGGCAGTTCATTGATGCTTCCTGTCAGAGTGTAGCTGCCTGTCTGTGCGAGGTATGAGCAGACAGCTTATACTGGTAGTCTGCAAGAGACATTGCATTTATGATCTGCTGATCTCCGATGCAGTGCCTTGCAGGCTCCTAGTAAAAAAAAAAAAAAAAAATACATGCACATTTTTTTTACTTGCACAAATATGTGCATTTATTTATTTTACAATTTTAACTTGTGAACTTCTCCTTTTAATGATGTCTTTCCTTTGCATCTCAGGTGGCCATTGCTGGAGCTCCAGTGACGCTTTGGATCTTTTACGACACGGGATATACAGAGCGGTATATGGGCCACCCTGACCAAAATGAGCATGGTTATTACCTGGGCTCTGTGGCGATGCAGGCTGAGAAGTTCCCCTCAGAGTAAGTCTTTTGCAAAAAAAAAAAATAGCTGAAAATACAGCATAATGTTTATTTTTGAAAGATTTTCCATCTTAATTCATTTTTTTTTTTTCTTTTTTGATGCTTTATATTTCATGTATTACTGATTTGGGAGTCTGTGTATATTACTGACAGATTGCTACGCAGAATGGGATTGTATAAATAGTGTATTTTAATAATGTCTTACAGCCCAAGTCGTCTGCTCCTCTTGCATGGTCTCCTGGATGAAAATGTGCACTTTGCTCACACGAGCATCCTGCTTAGCTTTTTGGTGCGCAGCGGGAAACCGTATGACTTACAGGTGAGTGTTCTGGCTTGTGCTGAAGAAAGCAAGTTTGGTGGATGTTATAACCATCATTACCAATACGGTGCAGCGTTTCGAGAACTATAGTAGCTCTGACGTATTGCAAATTATTAACCACTTACCTACCGGGCACTTTCACCCCCTTCCTGCCCAGGCCAATTTTCAGCTTTCAGCGCTGTCACACTTTCAGAATTGCACGATCATGCTACACTGTACCCAAATATAATTTTTAGGCTACTTTCCCACTGGGGGCGGGGAGAGCATCGGCGGTAAAGCGGCGCTCTACTGCCGTTTTAGCCGGGCACTTTTAACCCCCTTTAAAAGAAGGGGTTAATACCGCCCATGTAGCTATGATTAAGCGTCTTTAACGGTGCGAAACGAGTCAATTTTTACCTGGACCTGTGTCTCTGATTGATGTATGGATTAAGATTTATTCAATAAAGGCATTATTTTGGAGTGCAGCCGTCCTTATTCCATTTTCTACCGCCCATGTAGCGCCGCTGCCAAAGTGATCTCGCGTCCTGCAAGCACACCGCTCCAGCGTGAAAGCACTCAGGCTTTTACAATGGAGTGACGGGAAATGCGTTTTGCAGGCGCTATTTTTAGCACTAAAACGCCTGTAAAGCACCTTAGTGTGAAAGTGGCCTTATTGTTTTATGTGAAACAGAGGTTTCTTTTGGTGGTATTTAATCAATACTGGGTTTTTTTTTTGCTAAACAAACAGAAAACTAATTTTACATTTTAAAAACAAAAAGTTTTTTCTAGTTACTGTTATAAAATTTTGTAAATTGGTACTTTTTTTTTCCTTTGCTGAACAGCACTGATAGGCTTTGATTGGCAGCACTGATGGACACTGTTGGGGCGGCACTAATCATTAGGACACTGATGATCAGTGCCCTGATTATCGGTGTAGATGATCCCTCTGTGATCAGCTTGTCACTGATCCCTGCCGATGCTTGCCGCAGAGGGCACACGGGAAGTGTGATCCCGGGAGGACGTCAATAGACGCCCTCCTGGAAATGTGCGACCGTGCTGTAGCCGTTACTCGGCTATAGCGCGGTTGTGAAGAAGTTAAGGATGTTCTAGAGCGGTGGTCTGACCACTTCTGGGCTGTCAGCACAGAATATGTCATTTGAAGGACCATATTTATCAGTGTGCATCAGATTTGTGTTGCTTAATTTAAATGTGACCAATCTGAAATGTTAGTGTTACTAAAGTCACTTTTTTTTTTCTAAATGAAAATAACAAACATGTAATGCCGCGTACACGCGATCAAATTGTCCGGCGGACTTAGTCTGCCGGACCGCATTTCACCGGACAATCCGATCGTGTGTGGGCTTCAGCTGACTTTTTCAGCGTAAAGTCCGGCGGACTTAGAAAGTAGTTTTGCAGCCCAATCTTGGGTTTCAACGGACAATACGTTCGTGAGTATGCTAGTCCTTGGCTCCTCCTCCTCTTCTTTTTATGTCTACCATAGCCAGAATCTCACTATAGGGGAAAAACGTGGTCTGCGTGCTCCTGACCTGTGTGTTTATGGAGGCGCTCTCCATAGACTTACACAGCGGGATTGGGCCCACCCCCCCACTTCCTCTTCACTGCATTTTAGTGGCCACAGCATGAAGGTTTTTTTTTACCTTTAAAGCATAACTTTTTATAACATGTTAAACCCTGAATATGTAACATGTTATGAATTCAGCCGTTCCTGCTCCCTGCTGGGATCCCCTGCCCCCCAGGGGGGTAAGTGCTGCCAATCAGTGGCCAATCATTAGTGCAGCCTCATTAGCACATATCAATGAAGGAGAAAAATAACCTGTTTGCAAAATTTTCCCGTCTTTTATTTGTTTTGCAAAAAAATAAAAAACCCAGTGGTGATTAAATATCACCAAAAAAATCTCTATTTGTATGCAAAAAATGATAAAAATGTTATATGGGTACAGTGTAGCATGACCGCACAATTGTCATTCAAAAGGTGACAGCGCCAAAAGCTGAAAATTGCCCTGGGCAGGAAGAGGCTATATGTGCCCAATGAGCAAGTGGTTAAAACGGGGCTCGACAAAACTCGGGCGCCGGGTCGCATTTGCGCCTAGAATTAGCGACCTGGTGCCTGGGGCAGCACAGCTGGGGGTATCCTGTCTCCGTGGACCCCCCCCCGGCGTGATCGCGTCGGGCCGTTCCGCCGGCGGCCGGTAATTGAGGCCGCGGCTTTGAGGCCTTCTGCGGTCCTATGAGTCCTTCTGGAATCTGGCGCCCTCTTGTGGTGGCCGTTGGTATGACAGCCAGCAATGCTAATGGTGCTTCCCCTGTCTGTTTTTTTATTGCCCTAAACATTATATATATTTTTTATTCTAACACCCTAGAGCAGGGATATGTAATTAGCGGACCTCCAGCTGTTGCTAAACTACAAGTCCCATCATGCCTCTGCCTTTGGGTGTCATGCTTGTGGCTCTAAGAGTCTTGCTATGCCTCATGGGAATTGTAGTTCTGCAACAGCTGGAGGTCCGCTAATTGCATATCCCTGCTCTAGAGAATAAAATGGTGGTCGTTGCAAAACTGTCTGTCACACCGTATTTGCGCAGCGGACTTACAAGCGCACTTTTTTGGGGAAAAAGAATGTATTTAATAAAAAATAAGACAACAGTAAAGTTAGCCCAATTTTTTTTTATATTGTGAAAGATAATGTTGCGCCGAGTAAATTGATATCCAACATGTCACGCTTCAAAATTTTGCCCACTCATGGAATGGCGACAAACTTTTACCCTTTAAAATCTCCATAGGCGACGTTTAAAAAATTCTACAGGTTGTATGTTTTGAGTTACAGAGGAGGTCTAAGGCTATAATTATTGCTCTCGCTCTACCGATCACGGGGATACCTCACATGTGTGGTTTGAACACCACTTTCATATGCGGGCGGGACAGGGCGCGTTTAAAATTATTTTTATTTTCTTACTTTAACTTTTATTTTTATTTTTTTTCACTGTTCTTTTTAAAAAAAAATTGTGTCACTTTTATTCCTATTACAAAGAATGTAAAAATCCCTTGTCATAGAAAAAAGCATGACAGGTCCTCTTAAAGTGGTTTTAAACCCTTACAACACACTTTGACCTACAGGTAAGCCTAGATTAAGGCTTACCTGTAGGTCCAAGAAATATCTCCTAAACCTACACGGTTTAGGAGATATTTGCTGAAAGACAGGCACTGCTGTCTACGGCGCATGCGCCGTAGACAGCGGCGCGCAGGCGCACTGAGCGCGGCATCATCAACGGCGATATGCTGCGCGTGTCGGCTCCCGTGCGCATGCGAGGGAGTGACGTCATTGCGGCTCCGCCGAATGACAGCGGCGGAGCAGCGAGACCCCACCGAGAAGATGGATGTGCCGGACTACAGGGGACAGCGGTGACTTCGCTGGCTCCTGTGTCAGGTAAGTGACACATAATGGACTACTATGCGATGCATAGTAGTCCATTATGCTTTACCTTTCCAGGGAATGAAAGAGGAAGTAAACTCATCAGGGTTTACTTCCTCTTTAAATATGAGATCTGGGGTCAGAGAGACCTCAGATCTCATATTTACACTAAAATGCAATTTAAAAAGAAAATTGTCATTTGAAATAAATAAATAAAATGTCCCTCTAAGAGCTAAGGGCAATGACTTGGAGACAGGTGAGGGGGGGGGGGGGGGCTGCGCTATCTTCCCCTCACTTGTCTCCACGTCAGGCCAGGGACAGGTCCGGATCGCTGTTACCGACCTGGCTCCTAACTTTTTTAGCTGGCTCCTAGATTCCAAGCAAATTTGTCAAGCCCTGGATTAAAATACCATCACGCTTCTCCATTTTGATATATGATATATTATGTCTCCATTTCCTCTGTTTTGTTATATACTAGTAAAGTGCTTTCCTCTCTTACAGATCTATCCTCAGGAGCGTCACAGTATTCGGGTTCCTGAGTCAGGAGAACATTATGAACTGCACCTCCTATATTACCTGCAGGAAAACCTGGGTTCTCACATAGCAGTTACCAAATCCTTGTGAGCACAGTGTTAATGGTGCTCGGGGTGGGAATTAGGAGTGCTGCTCCCCCTGTTGCCGGCAAATAAAGGCACCTGTACACCCCATAAACACACAGCTTCCTTCTTCTAGACAGACTTTCAGAGGAGAGGAGACGGAAGGCGTAGTATCTTTTACCTGCAACGATATCCAACACACAATGTACCTGTCAAAACGGATTAACAAACTGGTATCACTGCTCATAACTGCATTGCTCATTTCTGAGGGATGTGTGTTACCTACGACACTACATGTCTTCTTGCAGATATGATGTGGGCTTTTTGCACTTCTTGTTTTTGTTTTCTATTCCATTTTAGCCACGCGCGGTCCTGTTGAGCTGTAATATAATATAATGCTATACGGAGGACATTCATGAAAACATCTCTTCTACAGGTGACTCTAAAATGATGATGTTATTGGCTTCTTCACATCTTTACCTGGACACACTTTAGAACTAGCTCGCTGATATGTATGCGGAATACTTTAATCATCACAGACTACTCAAAGCAGATCCAGGGTCTCCCTCAAGACCCCTTTCACACTGGGTCGTTTTGCAGGCGCTACATCGCTAAAAATAGTGCCTGCAAACCGACCTGAAACAGCCGCTGCTGTCTCTCCAATGTGAAAGCCCCGAGGGCTTTCACACTAGAGCGGTGCGCTGGCAGGACGGTAAAAAAAAAGTCCTGCTAGCAGCATCTTTGGAGTGGTGTATACATCACTCCTTCACCACTCCTGCCCACTGAAATCAAGGGGGCAGCGCGGCTATACCGCTGGCAAAGCGCCTCTGCAGAGGCTCTTTGCTGTGGTTTTTAACCCTTTCTCGGCCGCTAGGGGGGTAAAACTGCCCCGCTAGCGGCCGAATAGCACCGCAAATCCGACGGTAAAGCACGGCTAAAAATATTGGCGCTTTACCGCCGGCGCTCCTCCTGCCCCAGTGTGAAAGGGGCCTAACGGACAAAAATAAAATTGCTATGACAGATATACAGGGGCTTCTGTTGCTGTCCTTCAGAAAATACTCCTTGCCTAGCAGTTATGTTGACTGTTGCAAAACTGCAAGTCCCATAAGGCATTACAAGACTGACAGTTACAAGCATGACTCCCAAAGGCAGAAACATGATGGGACTTAGTAGTTCTGCAACACCTGAAGGGCCACAGTTTGACTCCTAGCTATAATACTTAGTGTTGCTTAACCCTGGACCCTGCATTCACTATATCTGCTGTCCCACAGTACACAGAACATGGAAGTGCAATTATTTTCAGTAACTATAAAATACTAAATACCTTATCTCATCAGCAGTTAGAGTGGTCTTGTGACTTCTATTAGTGTACAGCCAAGCACTGGTTAAAGCTTGTAGGAGGAGTTTTCTGACTGTCCTATGAGACTGCAGGACTCCTGACCCTTTGTCTGGACAGTGGTGATTGGCCCTGTGCTGATCACATGCACCCTCCCAAGAAAAAAAAAAAAAAACCTCTCTAGCAATACACACCAAACTGAGCATGTGCAGCCTGACTCCATAGACTCTGTGTTATCAGGAAATTATCGGGGACAGTGGAAGGAAGGGAGGATCAGAGAAGACAGGATCATACAGCCTTTTTACACAATGCAGAGGATTAACCCCTTAGGTTCCATATCGGGTATAAGAAGTGTTCTGTACTGCAGATATAGACGGATTTTACTGTTGCGTGTTCAGTAACACTTTAAAGGATAAGTTCACTTTTAGAACATGTTACATGTTTGAGCACCTGCAGCCTCTCCCCCTGCCCCCCCCCCCCCCCCCCATGACTGGGGATCTTCTCCCCACACCCACTGTCAGTATTTGAAAACAGTGCGTCCGTACCAGAATCCGCCCATATGGCCACGTCATTCATTCACAGTTACCTGTGAATGAATGCTACAAGTACCGTCAGCCATTGCAGCTAATGGCTTATAGTTGTAAGTGAGCTGCAGGGGCGCAGGTGATCATCCTAGTCCATTGATCTTCCTGCTCTCCGGTAGCTGCCTTGCCCGTACGAGGTATGAGTAGACGGCTATCCTGAGAGTCTGCAGGAGCTGGACATTGCACCTGCGATCTGATCACAACTGCAATGCTCTGCAGCCTCCATAGAAAAAAAATAAAAGCACTTATTTTTGGCCGCAAAAAAGTGTGCTTTTCTTTTTTTTTAACGGTGAACTTATCCTTTAAAATTACTGGCCCGAGCAAGTATATAGATTAAGAAGGTTCAGAGGTAAGTTGGAAGTCCATACTGGCGTGCTTACTCCAGGTCAGTGATTCAAGTTTAAAGCAAAAGAACTTGCATTTTATTGAAGAGAGATCACAATGGTCGCCTCTGCCTTTCTCACAACAAGTTCACTTTAACTAAAAATAGTGAAAGAAGGTAATAGTAGAGATGAAATGACTACCTTGACATCGAAAACGCTTCAGAATCCCATGGTGGTTGGCCGTGTGACCAAATTCTCACTTGACCCCCTGAAACAAAGTCTGTAACCAAGATAAGTTCATGCCTGCTCTTTTATGAGTTAAAATGGGAAGTGCATGCTGTCTGACTTTTGGTCTGCTTGATTTTGACCTGCTGGTTACCTTAATTGGACTGATTGGATTCTTATTTGCAACAACATTGGTTCTCGTCTTTCTTTAGCTATACTTGTAGAGAGATCACATGCAGCATACTGTAGTATTTTGCTCCTATAATAGAGAGTTTATTTCACCGGTTCAAAACAGGTTTTAGGATTAAAGCTTAACTCCACATTTAATGATTCTTAAAATAGTTCATTTGGGTCAAACTGGCCCAAACGAAATATTTGCAGCACTAACAGGTGCTGTAGTAACTGTATGTAGCCTCAGCTACATGCAGTATACAGAAAGTATTCCAGGAGTGAGTCAGGGACTTCAATTCCCACTCTCGGAACAAAATAGTCGAGCGCTGAGGCTAATTACAGTTAAAGTGGTTTTAAAGGCAGAAGATTTTTTTTTCTTTACTTTAATGCATTATCTGCATGCAGCTCCCCCCTCCCCCCTTATACTTACCTGAGCCCGATCTCGATCGAGCGATGTGCATGAGAGCAACAGCTCTCTGGACTCTTTCCCTCTTCATTGGCTCAGAGACAGCAGGAAGAGCCATTGGCTCCTGCTGCTGTCAAGCACAGCCAGTAAATGGGGAGCTGGGCCGAGCTGCGCTCTGTGTGTCAGTGGAAGCCGCCCCCATAGCAAGCAGCTTGCTATAGATGCACTCGGCTAGGGGGAGGAGCCAGGGGCCCCAGCAAGAGATCTGAGAAGAGGAGGCTCAGGGACTGCTCTGTGCAAAAACATTACACAGAGCAGGCAAGTATAACGTTTGTTGTTCTAATTAAAAAAAAAAAAAATGAGCATTCACAATCACTTTAATACAGCACACCTAGCAAGAGCACCTGTTCTGTAAATACTTTGTTTGTGCCAGTTTGGCCTAAATTAATTATTTAAAGGGACATTAAACATGGAGTTAGGCTTTAACATAGAACCCCACAATGTGTGCTCAGTTTCTTGTGATCTGGTGCAGCTGTGCATTGTAGTTGATCAGCTTCCACCTTCAGCTTGTTCAATTAAAGGAGAAGTACAGCCAAAGCTTGTTATCAGCAGACAGCGGGTTGAAGTCACAGATAGAGACAATTAAGTTGGGATTCGCCCACAACCCTGGACCGGCACCTGGAGCCGCTCTTGCCACAGCCCAGCACTCCAGTGGGAGAGGGTGTGTGTGTGTGTGTGTGTGTGTGTGTGTGTGTGTGTGTGTGTGTGTGTGTGTGTGTGTGTGTGTGTGTCAGGGCAGAGAGCGCTCTGCTCACAGAGCTCTGAGAACCGAGCAATCAGCGGTCTTTGATTGCTCGGTTCTCAGGGCTGGCGGGGGGAAAGATGCAGCATCGAACCGATGCTACATCCACCTAGGTGTAAGTATGATTTAAAAAAACCTGTATTCTTTTAAAGGGTAAGTTCATCTTTACACAAAATCTGTAAGGTGAACTTACAACTGGCCCCAGGTCTCATTCCCCCAGCCGCCCCAAAGTCCAGCTGTACCTGAGGCCGGTGATCACCCACTAGGAAACATTGGGTCTCCCCGTGGCGTAAAGGTATGCATAGGGGGTATTCTAATTGATCTGAGATTAAAATGAAAAAAGATGGAGCGCTAGAAACGCAGATAGTGCAATATGGAAATAGTTCCAAGGTCCAGGTGTGCCAGTAGGCAAAGTTCATTCACCGCTGAGACCAGATCAGGGTATAGGGTTTCTGGTCTGTATCAGTGTGGACAACCAGCTGTAGAGAGCAGAAGCGAGTCTGTGGATATGGGTGAGAGTGCAGTATGTCTGTTAAAATGAAATGTTTAATAAAAGTAAGATCAGCTCACATTTTGCATGGCATAAGTAGCTTGGAGCTCCTGTAGTCCAGCTGGGCAGCGGTGGTGGTTCCCGAGGCTAAAGATGGTCACACAACAAGCACGTCAAACGGTGATGAACGGGTTGAGCTTGTGTTCGGAGCATGCATGCTCCTTCATCAGGCAGATATGCCTGATGAAGGAGCATGCATGCTCCCGAACGCAAGCTAACGTGCTTGTTGTGTGACCGTCGAGAGCTGCCTGGAACTGCTGACCACCACCGCTGCCCAGCTGGACTACAGGAGCCCAAGCTACTTATGCCATGCACATTATATCTCCCCAAAATGTGAGTTGATCTTACTTGAATTTTAACTGACATACTGCACTTAGGGTGGCGCCACTCCACTCTCATTCTAATTGTTCAGCGTCTAATTGGTCCATGTGACGGCGCCGACTAATCAGAACCCACCTAGCCCGTCCTGTCAGTGAGGGAGAAGAAGAGCGAAAACTGCAGGGATTTCAAATCCCTGGACTGGTGAAGCGGCGACCTAATGTCTCCTAGCGGGTGATCTCCGGCCTCAGGTACCAACGGGACCGTGGGGGATGGGGAGGGCAGGTCCAGTGCAAGTTCACCAAACTTGCACTTAAACTGACAAAAAACAAAACTGGAAGCTGTTTGGTTACTATGGACAGCTGCACCTGATTTTGCCCTCTCCAGTTTTGGTAAATCGACCCCAAAGTGATTGTTTTTTTTTTTTTTTTATATGGAGTTCATGTCCATTTTAGTGAGGACAGTAAACCAAACATACTCAGGAAGGCAGGAGGTGGGTATGCAGAGAACTACAGAAAGGTATGGGGAAGCATATGAATGCCTTCCAGGACTATATAATGATAGGTGCTTTTTGGACGATGGTGGTACACAACTGACCAGCAATGGAGAAAGCCTGGTCTACTAAACAGCCGCCATCCTCTTTGCATGCTGTAACCTTTTGGAAGCGTTTTCACGAATGTCCTCCAGTTATATTTTGACTTTTAGTTCATCCAGATCCAAGCTTAACGTACTTCAGTTTGTGCATTAAAGCTGCAGAAAGGCCACACATGACTTTATATATTTGAGTTCTTGTATTTTCAGTGCTTCTGGGGATGTGTAAAATGTGCTCAACTCTGAGAAAGTATTTTAGAAAGAAGACTTTACTTCTGAATAGGAATTGGAAAAGACCTTTCCAAAGAGATGACTTCTCATCATGGCATTTCTAGTAACTGAACGGGGGTGGGGAGGGGATGCAAGCTTTGCAAAGTTAAGCTGAAGCTGCTTAAAAGTGCCTGGATCAAACCAGTAGAGCATCAACATTTTTGGAAATTCTTTGGTTTGGACCTTTTTATTTTTTTTGGGCCCCAACAGCTACTATCATGCAACAGCCTTTGCATATGTATTTTTTATTTATTTTTTTCTACATGACTGAACAAAATTCTTTATTATTTTTTTTTGGCCACAGAATCCCCACATCCGCTATCTGCATGATGCTCATTTGCTATCCTGCCATCAGTGGTTCCCCCTTGGGAATGATTCAGTGTATAATACCACGGCGTCGCCCACAGAATATATACATTCATTCAACTGTCATGTAAAAGCACTTTATAACAAAGAAGAGGTGCTAATAACTACTTGGACATTTTATTTAATTTTTTTATCAATTTGGAACTGTCGGTCTGATCTTCAGTTTCCATTGATTTCAAATGCATCCTAATGAAAAAACCTATTATGTTAAAGCGGAGATCCGCCAAAAAAAAATAAAAGTCAGCAGCTACAAATTCTGTAGCTGCTGACTTTTAAAATAAGGACACTTACGTGTCCAGGGTGCCCTGCGATGTCAACACCCGAGGCAGACCCGTCCCTCGGCTCACATCGGTAAGTGAAGCCTTTATGGCTCCACAGCCTGGCTCCCTATTGCGCAAGTCACGCTGCACGCCCTGATTGGTCCCTGCTGTCTTCTGGGACCTGTGTATCTCCCAGAAGACTGAGGAGGGGCCGGACATGGCATAGATCGCCTGCGATTCTGTATTAGACAGGTATCTGCTCCCCCCTTAAAGGTGGCAAATATGACACCCGGGGGGGGGGGGGAACCGGATAAGCGGAAGTTAAATTTTTAGGTGGAACTCCACTTTAATGGAGTTTTGCAGATGGGGTTTTGGTGCAGGGAGGTTTTCTCCCATAGTACAAATTCTTGACAGTTACAATCACTCTTAGCCCTTGTACACACGGTCGGAGAATCCGTCGGAATGTGTCCTATCGTACCGTGTTGTCGGATAATCCGACTGTGTGTGGTCTGCATCGGACTGATTCCGTCGGAATATCCGTCGGACCCAATTTTCCAACATGTTGGAAATATTTCCCGACCGACTGGGCCGATCTACATACTCCGATCATGTCTAGAGAATTCCGATCGGACCAAGTGCCACGCATGCTCAGATCAAATTCCTACATCAAAGCTATTGGCTACTAGCCTGAGCGTAGTCCCATCGTAAGGAAATAACGTCATCACGTTCTGAATGATCAGATTTTTCGCCAACTTTGTCCGACCGTGTATATGCAACAGTTTCGGGCAAAATCCGACGGATTTGGTTGTGGAAATCTCCGACACTGTGTTTGCGGGGGCTTATACCTCACACTTAAGATTTTGCCACATTTTTTAACAGAAAAGGATCTCAAATCTAAAGCTGCCATTGAAAGGTGGAGGCTGTTATGTCCTCCTTTTTTTTTTTTTTTTTTTTTTTTTTGGTAAAGCCTGTCACCCCTACCCGATTTGTGTTGCTATGCGCCTTCCCTTTAAATCACAAATGGTCTGATCTTGCTTATCCTATCAAGGATGGCTATAATATAAGGTTTTTTTTGTTTTGTTTTTTTTCCCCATACCCTGGTGCAGAAGATTAAAAAAACCTTGGACTCTGCATGCCCCATGACTTCATTGTGCTGGCCAGCGTGAACTTTAACCTCATCTTGCAGGATAAGGACACTTTTTTTTTTTTTTTGCTGCTGCTGTATTCTTATAATGTGGTTGGACCTTTGTGTGGGCAACACACACACACAATCTCTATGGACCTGAAAACAGGAATGGTTGGGGAAGGGGATGGGGCGGGGTGGGTTCTCTCCTGATTTCTGCCAGGTAGCCAGTTCTTGCCAGCTCATCAGTCAGCAAAATCAGTTCCACCTTGCTTTTTTTTTTTTTCCAGATTTAAATACTGACAAATCCACATTTTAAAGTACAATAAGTTATTATTGTTGAGCCTTGTCCTAGACTTATTGGTAAGCACCTGTAGTTTAAAAGTAATTACTAGGCTGACCTTCACCTTGCGGAGTCCCTGCCTTAAAAGTGTGTTGGCTTGACATGCAGGGAAAATGCATAGCTTAGATGTATTGTCAGCCATGTGGGACAGATTTCAATCTCCCCTTTTCAGTGAGTCTGTATAAATTTCTAGAATGTCAAGTGTTTTAAAAAAAAAAAAAAAGAAACTGTAATTATCTGACTTTTTATTTTAATTATGGAGTCTACAACTATTAATCTCACCTTTTTTGTTCTGTCGCTGTCATTAATGCATATTGCTCTCTTCTCACACAGACTCTTTTAAAGGTGCCATATTCTGCTATGTTTGAAAACTAGAGATGCTATAGTCTTTAAAAAAGAGGGTAAAACTTTTGTCTCTGGTTCTTTCATTCTGTATTGTGAATGCGAATGTCTCCTGATTTATGCTTTTACACTTTGGTCAAAACTCTAGTACAGGCAAGTCCCCGAGTTACAAACAAGGTTCTGTAGGTTTGTTCTTTAGGCTGGGTTGCACACCGCTGCGGCAGCGAGAACCGGATGTGATTCGCACCGCACTGCAGTGCAAATCACATCCGATCTCTGTGCGATGCGAGTTCAGCCATACAGATAGTATGGCTGAATTCGCATCGCACCCGCCGCAAACTCGCACGGGACCCTTTTTTTGGTCCGCAGCAGAATCGGATCGCATGGGTATTCACACCATGCGATCCGATTTCTGTCCAAGTTTGCAGATCGCACTGCGATATGTGAACTGATCTGGGGGTGTCATTAACATTTCACTGACACTCCCAGCAGTCCGCATAGGGCAGTGTGAACTGCCGGCGGGAGGCATGCGATGCGGGAAAACGCCGCGTATTTGCGGCGTTCCCGCATCGCTCCGGTGTGAACCTAGTCTAAAGCGGAGGTCCGCACAAAAATGGAACTTCCGCTTTTCGGAACTCTCCCCCCCCTCCTCCGGTGTCACATTTGGCACCTTTCAGGGGGGGGGAGGGGTGCAGATACTTGTATAATACAGGTATTTGCACCCACTTCCGGGCATAGATCACCGCGGTGACCTACGCCACTTCCCAATCCCACCGCGCTGTCTGCTGGGAGACACACGGGGGCCCAGAGACAGCAGGGACCATTCAGATTGCACAGCGCGACTCGCGCATGCACAGTAGGGAACCGGGAAATGAGGCTGCAAGATGGCGGCAGGCAGCACATGAGGGACGGTTTGGCCTTGGGTGCCGACATCGCTCAAAGGCTTAATTTCCTGATTCCCGTAGCGAAGATGGCGGCGGCAGCATCCGAGGACTGAGGGACGGTTCGATCATCGCTGGACCCTGGGACAGGTAAGTGTCCTCATTTTAAAAGTCAGCTGCTGCAGTATTTGTAGCTGCTGACTTTAAAAAAAATAAATAAAAAATTGCGGGTCTCCCGCTTTAACCATTTAAGGACCACCTCCTGCACATATACGTTGGCAGAATGGCACAGCTGGGCACAATCGCGTACCTGTACGTGGCTCTTTAAGTGCCCAGCCGTGGGTCACGAGCGTGCCGCCGGCAGCGCACTCCCGACCCGGTCCTGAGCTCCGTGGCCGCGGGACCAGCGGACCCGATCGCAGCTGGTGTCCCACGATCGGGTCACAGAGCTGAAGAATGAGGAGAGGTCTGTGTAAACAAACCTCTCCCTGTGCTTCCTACTGTGGCTGTCACCGATCATCTGTTCCCTTTTATAGGGAAAGATGATCAGTGATGTCACACGCCAGGCCACGCCCCTTACAATAAAAAAAACATAACGTCATACATAACCCCTACACTGCCCCCTAGTGGTTAACTCCTTCACTGCCAGTGTCATTTACACAGGAATCAGTGCATTTAAATAGCACTGATTGCTGTATAAATGACAATGGTCCCAAAAATGTCCGATGTGTCCGCCATAATGTCACAGTTGCAATAAAAATCGATGATCGCCGCCATTACTAGTAAAAAAATAAAATAAAAATGCCATAAACTATCCCCTATTTTTTAACCACTTGCCGACCGCCGCACGACGATGTACGTCCTATTTTTGAAGAGGGATATCTCGGTAACGGCAGCAGCTGCTGCCACAACCGAGATATCCATCTCTTCAGGCGGCGGTCGGCTGTACGATAACGGTGGTCTCCGCGGCGAATTCGCAGCGAGATCACCGCTATCGGCGGCGGGAGAGGTGCCACCCCCCCTTCCGCCGCCCTCCCGCACCTTCCGCCGCTTACCGGAGCCGGAGCGGCGGAGGCGATCGGGTCCTTTCATCTGCTGGGCATAAAGACAAGTGAGGCTAAGCTGGCCCCCACTCGTCTCTATACCATAGGAGGGCGGAAGCGACGTCAAAACGTCACTTCCGCCCATACCTCTTAAAGGTATATTTTTTTTAAATGTCAGATATTTTTTTTTTTTTTTTGCATTTTAGCCCAAATATGAGATCTGAGGACTTTTTTACCCCAGATCTCATATTTAAGAGGACCTGTCATGCTTTTTTCTATTACAAGGGATGTTTACATTCCTTGTAATAGGAATAAAAGTGATCAATTTTTTATTTTTTTTTTAAAAACAGTGTAAAAATAAATAAAATCAATTAAAATAAATAAGAAAAACATTTTTTTTTTAAAAACACCCCGTCATGACGAGCTTGCGCACAGAAGCGAGAGCATACGTGAGTAGCGCCCGCATATGAAAACGGTGGTCAAACCACACATGTGAGGTATCGCCGCGATCGGTAGAGCAACAGCAATAATTCTAGCCCTAGTCCTCCTCTGTAACGCAAAAAATGCAACCTGTAGAATTTTTTAAATGTCGCTTATGGAGATTTTTGAGGCTAAAAGTTTGACGCCATTCCACGAGCGGGCGCAATTTTGAAGCGTGACATGTTGGGTATCAATTTACTCGGCGTAACATTATCTTTCACAATATAAAAAAAAATTGGGCTAATTTTACTGTTGTCTTATTTTTTTATTCAAAAAAGTGAATTTTTTCCAAAAAAAGTGCACTTGTAAGACCGCTGCGCAAATATGGTGTGAAAAAAAGTATTTCAATGACCGCCATTTTATTCTCTAGGGTGTTAGAAAAAAAAACAATATAAAATGTTTGGGGGTTCTAAGTAATTTTCTAGCAAAAAAAACTGTTTTAAACATGTAAACACCAAGTCTGAAAAAGAGGCCTGGTCCTTAAGTGGTCAAACGCTATAACTTTTGCGCAAACCAATTTTTATTTTTTTTTTACTAAAAATATGTAGAAGAATACGTATTATACGTAGCTAAAAGTAAAAAATTATTATTTTTTTTCAAAATTGTGGCTCTATTTTTGTTTATAGCGCAAAAAATAAAAACCGCAGGAGTGATCAAAAGAAAGCTCTATTTGTGGGAAAAAAAAGGACGTCAATTTTGTTTGGGAGCCACGTCGCTGGTCAGTTAAAGTGGTCTGGTCTTAAAACGGGAGCTCCACCGTTTAAAAAAAAAAAAAAAAAAAAAGCCAGCAGCTACAAATACAGCAGCTGCTGACTTTTAAAATAATGACACTTACCCGCCCAGCGCGCCCACGATGTCGGCACCCGAAGCCGATCTCTCGATCGTCTCTCGGGTGCTGCCGCCGCCATCTTGGGTATGGGAATCAGGAAGTGGAGCCTTTCGGCTTCATTTCCCGGTTCCCTACTGCGCATGTGCGAGTCGCGCTGCACAATAAGGATGGACCCGCTGTCTCTGGGATCTGTGTGTTTCCCAGCAGGCAGCGGGGGACTTTCGGAAAGGGGCGTAGATCTACGCTCCTGTCCGCAGAGAGCTATCACGGAAGTGGGTGCAGATACCTGTACTGTACAGGTACCTGCACCCCCCTCCCCCCCAAAAGGTGCCAATTGTGGCGCCGGAGGGGGGGAGGATTCCAATGAGCGGAAGGTCCACTTTAGGGTGGACCTCCGCTTTAAGCCAGCAAAATGGTCCGGTCTGTAAGTGGTTAAAATCATTTTTTATTTTTTTTGCTAGAAAATTAGAACCCCCAAATATTATATATGTTTTTTCAGACACCCTAGAGCAGTGGTTCTCAACCTTCTAGGGCCGTGACCCCCTTGATAAAATTTCCCAAGTTTGTGGGGACCCCTAACGGTAATATTTTTGTAGTGTGGGCTGTCGGCACCCAAGGGAAAAACAAGTCATTTTGCGCCCCTAACCCACGGATATTAAAACCCCTTATGGTATGTTTTATGATGTACCACTCTCTTTGTTCTCCTTTCTTTCCCTTTTATCTCTCTCTATCCTAATTTCTTTTTTCTTTTTCCCCCATCCCTCTCTCTAGCCACTTCAGCCACGGACCATTTGGCTGGCCAAAGACCAGAGCACTTTTTGGGATTCGGCACTGCGTCGCTTTAACTGACAATTGCGCGGTCGTGCGACGTGGCTCCCAAACAAAACTGATGTCCTTTTTTTTCACACAAATAGAGCTTTCTTTTGGTGGTATTTGATCACCTCTGCGGTTTTTATTTTTTGCGCTATAAACAAAAAAAGAGCGACAATTTTGAAAAAACAAATTTTTTTACTTTTTGCTATAATAAATATCCCCAAAAATATATAAAAAAAACATTTTTTTTCCTCAGTTTAGGCCGATACATAATCTTCTTCATGTTTTTGGTTAAAAAAAAATCGCAATAAGCTTTATTGATCGGTTTGCACAAAAGTTATAGCGTCTACAACATAGGGGATAGTTTTATGGCATTTTTATTAATATTTTTTTTTTTACTAGTAAATCAGCGATTTTTTTTTGTTTTTTTTGTTTTTTAAATCATGATTGCGACATTACGGCGGACACATCGGACAATTTTGACATGCGGCGGTCGGGAACCGGCTAGCCACCCTTCTTGTTCTTTATCTTATTGCTTCTCTCCCTTTTTCTTTGTTCCTCCCCCTCTTTTCCTCTCCCTTCCTTGTATTCTCTATTTTTTTTCCTTCTCTTACTCCTTGGTGTAGGGGTGGGGGGTGGGATGAGTGGCAGTGCTGGGGGGGGGGGGGAGTTCTAATCAGCCAGCTTAGGTACTTTTGATCAAGGTCATCTGCTGATCTGAGAATGGTAGTGGGAACTTTTAATGGCAACTCTAATCACAGGTAGTGTTACTCCCTGTGTTTCTGGCTGCACTGTGACTCCATCTCTGTGGTGTCTCGCAGCAGTGACACCTATGCTGAAATCAGGAGATAGGGTCCTCTCCAGCCCCTCCCACTTCACATTCCTCACCAGTCAGCTGACCTCTAGTCTCTGCCCCGCCCCAGCCATGCTGTGAACTGAATGGGTGGCTGTGAAGAGGCTGAGTGGGGGGTCCGCGGGCTCCAGGAACAGCCCAGCTGGGCGGTCGCAACAAGGCTGGGAGAGCTGTGTGGGCTTCAGGATCAGCCCAGGATTTTGTGACCCCTGGCAAATCGTCATCTGACCCCCAGGGTTGAGAACCACTGCTCTAGAGAGTGGCCGTGGGCTCCGGGAACAGCCCAGCTGGGTGGCCGCAACAAGGCTGGGAGAGCTGTACGGACTTCAGGAACAGCCCAGGATTCGGTGACCCCTGGCAAATCGTCATTCGACCCTCAGGTTGAGAACCACTGATATAGGGGAATCAGGACTTCTTCCCTGCTGCTGGTGATCCCTCTAGTGATATAAAGATCTACAGTGGATATAAAAAGTCTACGCACCCCTGTTAAAATGTCGGGTTTATGTGATGTAAAAAAATGAGACAAAGATAAATAATTTCAGAACTTTTTCCACCTTTATTGTGACCTATAAACTGTACAAACTCAGTTGAACAACAAATTGAAATCTTTTAGGTGGAGGGAAATGAAACGTAAAAACTAAAATAATATGGTTGCATAAGTGTGCACACCCTTAAACTCATGTTTTTTTGAAACGTCTTTTGATTTTATTACAGCACTTTTGGGTATGAGTCTATCAGCATGGCACATCTTGACTTGGCAATATTTGCCCGCTCTTTGCAAAAACACTCCAAATCTGTCAGATTGCGAGGGCATCTCCTGTGCTCAGCCCTCTTCAGATCACCCCACAGATTTTCAATCAGATTCAGGTCTGGGCTCTGGCTGGGCTATTCCAAAGCTTAAATGTTTGATGATTTGAATGTATGCTTTGGGTTGTTGTCATGCTGAAAGATGAAGTTCCTCTTCATGTTCAGCTTTCTAGCAGAAGCCTGAAGGTTTTGTGCCAATATTGAGTGATATATTTGGAACTGTCCATAATTCTCTCTACCTTGATTAAGACCCCTGTTCCAGCTGAGGAAAAATAGCCCGAAGCATGATGCTGCCACCACCATGCTTCACAGTGGGTACAGTGTTCTTTTGGTGATGTTCAGTGTTGTTCTTGCGCCAAACATATCTTGGAATTATGGCCAAAAAGGTCAACCTTAGTTTCATCAGACCATAACACATTTCCCCACACGCTTTTGGGAGACTTCAGGTGTTTTTGCAAAGTTTAGCTTGGTTTGGATGTTTTTCCTTGTAAGTAAAGGCTTCCGTTGTCAGGTCACCTTGAGGCCAGGTGACAGATGCACACCGTAGGGATCAGGAGTGCACCGCAAGGTTGTGGACCCTACGGCTGACTGCTGCGGACAGGAGTCAAGGTGATAGGGTAGGCAGGGCTGGCGGAACACCAAGACGGATCCCACCGGGGTTAGAGCATAAGATTCCCTGGGACGCGGAGTCTAAGAGCCAGCAGGTGTTCACCAGAGCCTCTAGTGGTGAGGGTGGACTGGGCTGCATCTGGCTCCAGGTCGCGACCCCCAGGGTCCCCCAGCTTACACCCACAGTAGGCAACAGGAGGATAGGGATAGTGAGGGATAAAGCAAAGGTCGGGCCACAAGCAGACAGAGATAGTCAGGGACATGCCTCAAGGTCAGGAAAACGGGGATAGTCAGGGACACGCCAAAGAACAGAACAACAGAAGAGCACACGGCAGGTAACAGGAAGCCAAACACACAAAGGTTGATCAGCAGGGTTGGCCTACAATGCACAGGTTAATATAGAGTTCTCTGATAGGAGCTAGGGTGGAGCCATGCCAGAGGATGGATTACAAAAGCAGTCAGGTGAGGGTCGGCTGGTCTCTAGAGATGAACACATGGAGACAGGTAAGCAGACAAACTCTATTGCATAACCATGACAGTACCCCCCCCCCCCCCCCTCTTACGAGGCCTCCCCCTTCCCCACCTGGGACCAGGTTTAGAGGGGAACTTCAAATGAAACTTCCTCAACAGACGAGGTGCAAAGACCTCGGAAGCCGAAATCCACGACCTCTCTTCAGGACCAAACCCTTTCCAGTGCACGAGGTACTGTAGAATGCCTCTACAGAGTCGGGAATCCAAAATTTGGCTAACCTCGTACTCCTGATCATCCTCAGAGACCGGTGCTACGGTAGAGAGAGGACGAGAGAACTTAATGAGGACTAAAGGCTTCAGAAGGGCAACATGGAAGAAGTTAGAGATTTTGAGGCTTTTGGGAATCTGGAGCTTGAAACAAACCGGATTCAGTTTAGAAGTTATGACTGAATCTTGGGGCAAATTTGAGAGAAGGAACCCGGAGTTTGTTGTTCCTGGTGGAGAGCCAGACTTTGTCTCCTGGCTGAAGAGAAGACGGTCAGCAAAACTCTTGAATTTGTTGGCAGCTTTCTGGAGGGAATCATGAATGTCAGCCCACATGGAATTGAATGATTTCTGAACAGTAGCCAAAGCTGGAATGTCAGAAGAACAAGTCATAGGAAGAGGGAGTTGAGGATGTCTTCCATAAACATGACAAAGGGTGTTTTCTGAGAACTGACGTTGACATGATTATTGTGGGAGAACTCAGCCCACAGTAATAGTGATGCCCAATCATCATGATGAGCCGAGACCAAGGTACGGAGAAAGACCTCCAACACCTGATTAACCCTCTCAGTCTGGCCATTGGATTGGGGATGGTAAGAAGAGGTAAAATCCAAGGTAATGTCGAGGGATTTGCAAAAGTCGAATAGCTCAGATATTAGAGGTAAGGGGTATCGGTTTTTGATAGTCACTGCGTTTAAACCGCTATAGTCGATGCAGGGTCTGAGGGTACCATCCTTTTTGGCAATGAAAAAGAACCCTGCTCCTGCAGGCGATGAAGATTTCCAGATAAAACCTCTATCCAAATTCTCGGCAACATACTCCAGACATGGCCTGGGTCTCTGGAATGGACAGAGGGTAGGTACGACCCCTGGGCAGGGTTGCTCCAGGGACAAGGTCAATAGCACAGTCAAAAGATCTGTGGGGAGGAAGCACATTCCGGTAATCGCTGTATGCCGCGGGAAGATCAGACGATACGGATATTGTAGCAATGGGAAGTTTCCCCTTGGGGGTCACCTTGAGAAGACAGGACGAGAAACATGAAGGACCCC
The DNA here is from genome assembly GCF_037356315.1 of Lithobates pipiens. Taxonomy (NCBI): domain Eukaryota; kingdom Metazoa; phylum Chordata; class Amphibia; order Anura; family Ranidae; genus Lithobates; species Lithobates pipiens. The sequence goes on from NW_027507881.1 coordinate 8,748,823, forward strand.
AAGCCGGGATCTGCCCAAAGACCCAGTCCACATGTGGAGAGTGGAGCTCTAGCCAAGGAAGGTCCAATACAATGAGGGTAGAGGCCTTGGGTAGGATGAGGAAGGAGATCCACTCCTGGTGGAGTATCCCTACCGACATCCTAATAGGTAGCACCTGGAAATGAATAGGGCCCCCTGGGAGCACAGTGCCATCAATTGCCGAGACTACCAGTGGTCTACCGAGGGGAGAAAGGGTAAGCTTCATAGAAGAAGCAGTTCTCCAGTCCATAAAATTGTCGGCAGCCCTGGAGTCCAGATATGCTAGGACCGATTGGGGAGAAGTGCCTACATAGAGGAACACCGGAAGAAGAAGACGAGAAGGTGATGTTTCTGGGTCCAATACTCCACCTTCCAAATGTATTAGACCTGAGCGTTTCCCGGACGAAGCGAGCAGGAGTCACGAAAATGACCCTTGCCCCCACAATAAAGACACAAGCCCAGAGTTCTGCGTCTAGCACGTTCTTCGGGGGTTAGTCTGGTCCGGCCCTGCTGCATGGGTTCCTCAGCAGGCAGAGGATGCTCCACAGGGCGAAGGGGAAAGAGTTCAGGCTGACTAGGACCTAGGGGGTGCTGGCGTCTTTTTTCTAAGGATCTCTCCTGGAAACGAATGTCAATCTGATTGCATAAGGAAATTACATCGTCCAGACCGGCGGGGATAGCTCTTCCTGCTAATTCGTCCTTCACTCGGTCAGAGAGGCCATGTAAAAAGGTTGCGACCAGGGCCTCATTGTTCCTGCTCAATTCAGCTGTGAGGATACGGAACTGAAGTGCATATTGTCCCACTGAACAAGATTCTTGGCGCAGGCGTAAAAGGGCACTAGCCGCAGAAGAACCCCGAGCTGGCTCCTCGAAGATATTACGAAAGAGCTTCAAGAAGTCGGACAGGCTGGAAACCACTGGATCTTTTTTTCTCCCACAGGGGAGCAGCCCAGGCTAAAGCTTCACCGGAGAGGAGGGAAATGATATAGGCAACCTTTGCCCGATCAGACAAAGTTTTGTGGCTGGAGCTCAAAATGAATGGTGCATTGGCTGAGGAAGCCTCTGCAGGCCTTGGAGTCCCCAGAGAAACGGGACGGAGCTGGCAGTAATAATGAATGCGTGGATGCGACTGGTGCGATAGGTGCAGCTGATGACTGTACTTGAGGCTGCAGGTTCGGGGGGTTCCCAAGGAAGCCTGTAGCTGCTCGAAGCGGGAAGCCAGATCTTAAAGGAATCGCATCACCTGAGTCTGATTAGATTCCTGGGTCTCGAGTCTCCGAAGTATGCCCGACAAAGGGTCGACTGCAGGAAGCAGCACGTCAGCCGGGTCCATGGCTGATCAAACTGTCAGGTCACCTTGAGGCCAGATGACAGATGCACACCATAGGGATCAGGAGTGCACTGCAAGGTTGTGGACCCTACGGCTGACTGCTGCGGACAGGAGTCAAGGTGATAAGGTAGGCAGGGCCGCCGGAACACCAAGACGGATCCCACCGGGGTTAGAGCGTAAGATTCCCTGGGACGCGGAGTCTAAGAGCCAGCAGGTGTTCACCAGAGCCTCTAGTGGTGAGGATGGACTGGGCTGCAACTGGCTCCAGGTCGCGTTCCCCAGGGTCCCCCAGCTCACACCCACAGTAGACAACAGGAGGATAGGGATAGTGAGGGATAAAGCCAAGGTCGGGGCCACAAGCAGACAGGGATAGTCAGGGACACGCCAAAAGGTCAGGATCACAGGAAAACGGGGATAGTCAGGGGCACGCCAAAGTCTGTAACAGAACAACAGAAGAGCACACGGCAGGTAACGGGAAGCCAAACACACAAAGGTTGATCAGCAGGGTTGGCCTGCAGTGCACAGGTTAATATAGAGTTCTCTGATAGGAGCTAGGGTGGAGCCATGCCAGAGGATGGATTCCAAAAGCAGTCAGGTGAGGGTCGGCTGGTCTCTAGAGATGAACACATGGAGACAGGTAAGCAATTCGAAAAATCAGTCGCATTCGAAAATATTTCAACCAAATTCGAAAATATTTCTACCGGATTTGAAATGATTTCAACATGATTCGAAATTATTTCAACTGCATTGGAAACTATTTCAACCGGATTCGAAAATATTTTGCGACCCGAGCTTAGGGCCATGTATCTCGGGGTCACTTGGTGCTAGAAACCCCACATTTGGAGATGTTGTAGTGCTAGTTCTATTGTGTTTGCATACCAAATTTGGGGTTTCTAGCTATAAGTGACCCCGAGATACGTGGCCCCAAATTCGGGTCGCAAAATGTCATTCTCTGCTGCAGAAAAGTGCTTGACATTTTGTGACCCAACTTTGGGGCCCCGTAACTCGGAGTCACTTAGAGCTAGAAACCCCAAATTTGGTATGCAAACACAATAGAACTAGCACTACATCTCCAAATGTGGGGTTTCTAGCACCAAGTGACCCCGAGATACATGGCCCTAAAGTCGGGTCGCAAAATATTTTCGAATCCGGTTGAAATAGTTTCCAATGCAGTTGAAATAATTTCGAATCATGTTGAAATCATTTCGAATCTGGTAGAAATATTTTCGAATTTGGTTGAAATATTTTCAAAATGATTTCAACATGATTCGAAATTATTTCAACTGCATTGGAAACTATTTCAACCCGATTCTAAAATATTTTGCGACCCGAATTTAGGGGCATGTATCTCGGGGTCACTTGGTGCTAGAAACCCCACATTTGGATGTTGTAGTGCTAGTTCTATTGTGTTTGCATACCAAATTTGGGGTTTCTAGCTATAAGTGACCCCGAGATACGTATCCCCAAAGTCAGGTCGCAAAATGTAATTCTCTGCTGCAGAAAAGTACTTGGCATATTGCCCATATCTGGGTTCACTTGGTGGCAGGTGACGTGGCAAGTGGACAATCCACAACTTGGCCATGTGGCACTCGTGGCGCGTCACATGGCACTCGTGGCCGGCCATGTGGCAGGTCACGTGGCACTCGTGGCCGGCCACGTGGCAGGTCATGTGGCACATGTGGCAGGTCACGTGGCACTCCTGGCCGGCCATGTGGCACTTGTGGCAGGTCACGTGGCATTCGTGGCAGGTCACGTGGCACTCGTGGCAGGTGTCGTGGCAAGTGGACAATACACAACTTGTGGCAGGTGATGTGGCAAGTGGACAAATACAATACACAACTTGTGGCAAGTGGACAATGACAAGTATGAAAAGTTGATGTGACAGATATATATAAGTAAGTAACTAACCATCTTCCAAAATTTCTAATTCAAATAGAAAAGATTAGAACAGAATAGAAAAAATATATAATTTAATAGACTAAAATAGAAAGAATATACAACCATCTTCTGAAATTCGAATTTCAATAGAATAAATTAGAATTTCGTATAGTATGAATTCAAATTTTTAAATTAATTAATTTTAAATTTAGATAGAAAAGATTATAATAAAATAGAAAATAGACTATAAAAACTATAGAACAGAATAGAATATATTATACTTTATTCTGTTCTATTGTTTTTCTAGTCTATTCTTTTATATTCTATTAAAATCTTTTCTATTAAAATCAAAATCATTATATACTAAATTCGAATTTCGGAAGATGGTTATATATATATATGTATTTCTTTCCGACATTCAAATGTCATACAGAATGAATTCGAATTTGAATAAGAAAGATTAGAATAGAAATAGAGAATAGACTAGAACAATAGAACAGAATAGAATATAGATACTATCTATTTCATTTTACATTAGATCTCCTGCAGACTATTAGCATCTATTTCATTTTTACAGATCTCCTGCAGACTATTAGTATCTATTTCATTTTTTCAACAGATCTCCTGCAGACTATTAGTATCTATTTTGTTTTCTCACCAGATCTCCTGTAGACTATTAGCATATCTTTCTTTTTTTTAGCAGATCTCCTGTAGACTATTAACAGCTATTTCACTTCTTTTTTTGCAGATCTCCTGCAGACTGTTAGAATCAATTTCATTTTTCTTTTTTGCAGATTACTATTTATTTCCATCAGATCTCCTGCAGTATCTTAACATCTATTTCATTTTTTTGCAGATCTCCTGCAGACTATTTTTGGGGTTTCTAGCTATAAGTGACCCCGAGATACGTGGCCCCAAATTCGGGTCGCAAAATGTCATTCTCTGATGCAGACATTTGACATTTTGGGACCTGACTTTGGGGCACCGTAACTGGGGGTCACTTAGAGCTAGAAACCCCAAATTTGGTATGCAAACACAATAGAACTAGCACTACATCTCCAAATGTGGGGTTTCTAGCACCAAGTGACCCCGAGATACATGGCCCTAAATTTGGGTCGCAAAATATTTTCGAATCCGGTTGAAATCGTTTTTTCCTTCCCCCTGCTGGTGACCCCATCTAGTGATACATCCTATAATTCTATTCGAATCCTGTTAATAACATTTAGAAATGTGGAAGTGAAAGTGGATCTTCTATTTAAATGATGTATGTGTCAGATTCTCCATTGGTGGTAATTTATTTTTCTAAATGAGAACAATGTGTCTAGTTCTAATGCATATCTTCACTCATCAAGCAATGTGTTAAAGAGGAACTGCAGACTGCTCAGATAATTTTTAATAAAAACATCTTTGCCATTCTGAAGACCCCCTCCATCCACTTTGCATATTATTCTATATATACTGTGATTCTGTACTTGCCAAATATGCTACAGAAATCTCCCTCCACTGAGTCTGGCGGCATCCATTTTAACTGTGGGCAGCTGAAGCTGCTGCCTGTTCACTTACTGGATTTCCACAGAGGCACACCTACAGCTCTCATTGGCCCTCTTATGGCTCACCCCCCCCCCCACCCCTTCCTGGTAAACTCCCACGAGAATGAGAGCTAGAGCTGTGCATGATGTCATAAGCCTAGGATAATGACCAGCCAAGAAACAGGAAGTGGGCTGTATAAGGGATGTACTGGCAGAAAAAAATGTTTTACTATCCAAAGTTAAAACAACAAGGGCAGAGGATTTAATAGATAGAAAGATGAAAAATGACTGAAAGCGGGAGTCCGCCGGGAGTTCCGCCGTTTTTGGCCGAGAGATTCAATTGGCTTCTAGAGCACTGCACAAGCAGCTCTTCGCTACCAAATTCAATGCTGGAAGCATACATGATTTTGATATTGAAACCAGGGAAAGACCCGACCGAATGTGCATCATACCGCCCCATTGCACTTTTGAATACAGACCTTAAGATTTTAACCAAAATCCTAGCGACCAGACTTGCCAAAGTCATACCAATGATAGTTAATATAGACCAGACAGGGTTCATGCTGGGGAAGTCGACACACACAAACTTGAGGAGACTTGTCACACACTTAACCCTTGTACACACGGTCGGACATTCCGATGGACAATGTCCAATCGGACCATGTTGTCGGATAATCTGACAGTGTGTGGGCTCCATCGGACTGTTTCCGTTGGAGTATCCGACGAACCAAGTTTTCCAGCTGGGATATAAAATTTTCCGACAACATGATCATGTGTAGAGAATTCCGATCGGACAAAGTGCCACGCATGCTCAGATCAAATTCCTAGACCAAAGCTATTGGCTACTAGCCTGAACGTAGTCCCGTCCTAACGAAATAACATCATCACGTTAAGTACGATCGGATTTTCTGACAACTTTGTCCGACTGCGTGTATGCAACAGTTTTGGACAAAATCCGACGTATTTGGTTGTCGGAATGTCTGACCGTGTGTACGGGGGCTTACAGCTACCATCCACGGACTCGAACTCCAGAACAATAGTGTCCATAGACATAGAAAAAGCGTTCGACTCCGTGGATTGGGGGTACATGCTTAAGGGGCTGGAGGTCATGGGTTTTGGGCCTCAGTTTTCGAAAATGGATCTCCATGTTATATAAGAACCCCAAAATGGGCATTAGATTGGAGTCTAGGATGTCAGATTTTTTTTGCGGTGGGTAGGGGAACCAGACAGGGCTGCCCATTATCTCCTTTTCTCTTTGCCCTGGTTATGGAGCCCCTGGCCATTACACTAAGGTTGGCAGAGGAGGTTAGGGCCATTAGGGTGGGCTCAATCCAGGAAACACTTGCACTGTATGCGGATGACATGCTCTTGTTTCTAAATAATCCGGCGGACTCCCTAAGGGCGGTGCTGAAAATCTTTGGGAAATTTACCACATACTCTGGGCTCAGGGTTAACTGGTCATTAATCCTTCTGCTAGATAACGGGGCTAAGGACAGAGTAGATCCAGACCTACCATTACTGTGGGTTGACTCCCTTAAGTATCTGGGTGTAAGAATTACAGCGAATGTGCAGGACTACTGGACCTTGAACCTACTCCCGTTGCTGTTACTTCTCAAGCAAAAAACGCAGGCCTGGGTCAAATTACCTCTATCGTTGATAGGTAGAATTTGCCTACATAAAATGAAAATCCTTCCAGTAATACTTTACTTTCTTAGATATACGCCGGTAGGGATACCAAAATCCTTTTTCAAGCAATTAGACGGTATTATTCGTTCATACCTATGGGCACCAAAAGCACCTAGAATAGGGATCAAAGTTCTACAAGAACCCACTGATCGAGGAGGGCTAGCACTACCAGATTGGCATAAATATTATATTGCGGGGCAAATGGTGTTTGCCCGTAGATAGCTAATATCAGATGAGGGGGACTTGGCCACGGTACTGGAGGCAGCCCATCTTGGATCTTACGAAAGTCTACGCCTTGCTCTGTTTAGGGGTACCAAATCAGATGTGCCCATAACATTAACGATGTCGGCTACGATTAGAGCATGGGAGCTGGTAGTTAAATTAGCATCTCCTAGTTATATGGGAATGTCCCCGTCCACTCCTTTATGGATGAACCGGAAGTTGCCCCATTTCTATAACTTGCCTGATCCCGTGGTATGGGCGTTAAAAGGGGTAAAAACGCTCAAAGACATTAGCCTTTGTACACACGGTTGGAGATTCTGACGGAATGTGTCCGATCGGACCGTTTTGTCAGATATTCCGACTGTGTGTGGCCTCCATCGGACTGTTTCCGTCGGAGTATCCGACGGACCAAGTTTTCCAACTTGTTGGTAAAATTTTCCGACAAAATGCTCCAATCGGACATACTCCATGTGTAGAGAATTCCGATCGGACAAAGTGCCACGCATGCTCAGATCAAATTCCTACATCAAAGATATTGGCTACTAGCCTGAACATAGTCCCTTCGTAACTAAATAACGTCATCACGTTCTGAACGATCTGATTTTTCGACAACTTTGTCCGACCGTGTGTATGCAACAGTTTCAGACAAAATCCAACGGATTTGGTTGTCGGAATGTCCGACCATGTGTACTAGGGCTTACACACTGGGGGACTTACAGACTTTTCCCCAACTAAAGTCAAGACATGACCTTCCCAATTCCTACTTCTTTTGTTTTTTTCAGCTTCGCCATGCATTTCAGGCACAGTTTGAAGGGTTGAGGGTGGAGTCTCTGCCTTCGACGCTTGAATCTCTGCTTTCCACGGAGGTCCTGACCAAAACACTCTCTTTGACATACAAGGAACTATTTAAAAGCACACCAAAAGCAGTAACTAACTTTAGACCAAAATGGGAAATGGAAGTCCCTAATCTGCAGGGGGAGGGCTGAGATGACCTCTGGCCACAGCCTTTTAGGCATTTAGTTTCAGCTAGAGACCAATTGATACAATTGAAATTTTTACATAGAAGCTACTATACTCCAGCCAGACTTGCCAAGATATATGGGACTGCAGCGGCGGAGTGTTGGAGATGCTCCTTCTCCCCGGCAGTGCTCACACATTCAGGACTTTTGGAGGGAGGTCACGGCTTGCATCTCGGACCTGTTGGTGGTACCTATTCCACTGATGTCTGTGGGTGTGGTTGCTGGGATTGGTGGAGGAGGTGGTTCCTTCGAGGGCACTGAGATCTCTACTCACCATTTTATTATTCTATGGCAAGAAGGCCATTCTGCTCAAATGGAAAAATAAACAACCCCCAGACATTAACTTTTGGAGAAATAAGGTATGGAAGGCATGGTGCGATTCCGATAACGCAGTGGGTCGAGGGGGAAAGTATGAGACTCCTGGATAGCACATAACAGTGGGAGAGAAGAGTTGTTTGACCTAACAGAAGGGCAGGTCCTCATGGAAATACCATGAGAGGTGCAACACAACACTACAACGCAAGGTCAAATGGAAACGAATGAGTAGAATAAATTTATACATAAAGATTCTTTCAACCTGAGCATCTGGGAGTATGCATAGGATAAGGTGATGATTTTTCTGACAGCCACCTGAGCTATGACAATGGGGGGAGGGTAAGGGGGGGGGAGGGGTTAGTATAAGTTTTGTTGGGCACTGCGAGGCCGTCTCACTGGTTACTGTTATATTGACATGACCCAGTGGATGTTGTATGTTGTAAGTAAAAATGTTTAATAAAAAGACATTTTCAAAAAAAAAAACACATGCAAAGAAGCAAACTTATTGGAAAAGTCGAAGGGAAAAGAGGACAACCAGCAATAAGATGGGTGAGACAATCACGGAAATTTTGAATATGCCGATGCAAGGATTTAGGAACCAAACAGAAGACAAATCATTTTGGAGAAAAACTCTCAATGCATTCAGCAGGAGTCAACACAAACTTTTCAGGACTTTAAGACATGTTCACTTTAAAAAAAAAAATGCAACTTTATAAAAAAAGATTTTTGAGCTCGTATAGCATTGGACCAGCGATCAGCAGATGGCTGGTGCCATGCAGGTCTCCTGCAGATCTGTCAGTACGGGCAAGCAGATACACTGACAGGAAGAATCAATGAACTACCACGGTGCTCCACAGCACCGTGGTAGTTCATTTTGAACTACAAGCCAACAGCCGCAAAGGATGTCGGGGCTTGTAGATCATTCACACACAGCTGTGTTAAAGAATGAATGATGCAGCCGTGTGGGCGGAGCCTCGCATGGCCACACTGATTTCAAAAATTGACAGCTAGTTCGGGGAACTTCTTCCCATACCGCTGTCACAGGGAGCGCGTGTGGGGATCAGGCAGCGGCTGCAGCATTGGGAGCATGCAACATGTTCCCAAAGGTGAACTTATCCTTTAACTATGATTATATAAACACGGACTGCAATCTCAAAGGAATGTTTGTGGAATCCATTCTTTAATCGCTTCCCGACCAACTGCCGCTGTTATACTGCGGCAGGTTGGCACCTCTGCGCGAGCTGTCGTAGCTATACGTTGGCTCGTGGGGTAAGGATAGCAGGCGCGCGCGTGCCTGCAGCACAGCGGGGGTGCCTGTGCTCGTGGCCGACAGTCGCGATAACCGCCGGCCACGAGCGATCGCGAGCACCAGGGACAGATCACGGAAAATGGAAACACACACTTCCCTGTTCTGTTCTAACAGGAGTGACAGATTGTGTGTTCCTATTAGCTAGGAATCACTATCCGTCACTTCCTTCAGTCAGTCCCCTCCCGCTTCAGTTAGAATCACCTCCCAGGAAACACAGTTAACCCCTCGATCACCCCCTAGTGTTAACCCCTTCCCTGTCAGTGACATTTGACAGTAATCAATGCAATTGTATAGCACTGATCACTGTATTAATTCCAGTGGTCCCAAAAATGTGTCAAAATTGTCCGATGTGTCCACCATAATGTCGCAGATAACCGCCATTACTAGTAAAAAAAATAAATGCTATAAATCTATCCCCTATTTTGTAGATGCTATAAGTTTTGCGCAAACCAATCAATATACACTTATTGCGATTTTTTTTAATTTTTTACCAAAAATATGTAGAATACATATCGGCCTAAACTGAGAAAAAAAATGTTTTATATATTTTTGGGGGATATTTATTATAGCAAAAAGTAAAAAATAATGCTTTTTGTTTTTTCAAAATTGTTTTTTGTTTATAGCGCAAAAAATAAAAAACCGCAGAGGCGATCAAATACCACCAACAGAAAGCTCTATCTGTGGGGAAAAGGGGACGTCAATTTTGTTTGGGTGTAACGTCGGACGACCGCGCAATTGTCAGTTAAAGCAACGCAGTACTGAACTACAAAAAGTGCTCTGGTCCAGGAAGGGGGCAAATCCTTCCGGGGCTCAAGCGGTTAAGGAATTAAGACATTTATGAAGTCAAAGGGAGGCATTACCTAGTAATGTAAGACCCCTTTCACACCAGGGCGTTTTGCAGGCGCTATAGCGTTAGAAATAGCGCCTGCAATCCGCTCTAAAAAAGCTGCACCATTGTCTGTAGTGGGCTTTCACACTGCAGCGGTGCGCTGGCAGGATGTCAGGAAAAGTCCTGCCAGCAGCTTCTTTGGAGTGGTGAAGGAGCGGTGTGTTTACCGCTTCTCCACCGCTGCTCCCCATTGAAATCAATGGGGCAGCACTGTAATACCGCTGCCAAAACGCAGCTATTGCGGCGTATTGCCAGCAGTTTTAACCCTATCTCGGCTGCTAGCGGGGGGTAAAAGCACCCCACTAGCGGCCGAAATGCGCTAGCGGCGTTTTACCGCCTACGCTATGGGCGGTGTGGTGTGAAAGGGGTCTAACTGTAGTGTTCCTAACAAAGTGTTGATAATGTGTGGCTGTGTCTAAACTTTTTCAGTTTCCTTTGTTTATTGCCTACCTGGGGAGCTCAGAAGCTCGTTATTGTGGATCCTAAATTAAGATAGGAAATAAGATGGTTCCCACAAGACTCACCGTGAATCGGAGTGTCCATTGTGCCAGTAGTGGGTGACAAAGGAAGCTTGCATAGAGTCTTTGAACCTCCCCCAGCTGTATTTCTATAGCCGTCCAGCCATCTTCTTGCAATAGCTTGCACAGCAGTAGCTTGCTGTCTTTTCAAGTTTCTTGCCAGGAAAAGCCAGGAGAAGACAGCTGTTCCACCTGATGACGCAGGAATGTATTTCCTGAAAAAAGAAAGTAAATAAACAAAATTCAGATTGTAAGCCCCGGGTCACACAGGGGCAGCGCGACTCTTGTAAGGCGACATGCACACGACTTCAGCGGCGGCTTGCAAAATGACTTCTGTATAGAAGTCAATGCAAGTCGCACTGAAGTCGTCCCAAAGTAGTAAAGGAACCTTTTTCTACGTCGGAGCGACTTGAGTCGTTCCTATTAGAACGGTTCCATAGTACAGAGGGGAACGCGACTTGTCAGGTGGCCAAGTCGCCCCTGTGTAAACCGGGGCTAACAGAGAAAGGGGAGAGAAATGAAATGATAGAAATGTGGGGTGGTTTGGGGTGGGTCAAGGTCCATTCTAAGGAAGTTATTCTGAGTCTGGAGGCCTTGTGTAACATTGCCAGTAGCTTGTTGAGAAGGAAATACTGCCTTCCACAGAACACCAAGAATATCCTAAAAAACAAACAAAGTCTTGCGAGCCACCATGTGAAAATCCAAATGATAATTAGAGATGATTAAAGGACAGCTGCTAGCATTGATCCCGTCCCATAGGCTCGTGCCAAATAAAAATTCATACCAATATAATGCTGCGCTATCCAAATAAAATCATATGGTAATCGTACTAAATCCTAATATACTGACTGCAGTTATATAGTGGTGGTAAGATATTCCATTCCTATGTAAAAAAAATCTAGTGAACATAATAATGCAATCTTATGCAATTTACAAGTTGCGATCATAGACAATAAAAAAATTGCAATCCTATGCGATACTCCCAATGGCAACCTGTGTAGCATACACACCTCTATATACACATGTTGCATTCATATGCAATAGAGAAATATGAAACCCTGTGCGATAATTGCAGTGGCAACCTGTAATCAGGGCCGTCTTTAATATTGATTGGACCCCGGGCAAAAAATTTCTTTGCACTCCACCTGCTCTGAGACATACAATAAATAGCAGCTGGACTTAAAAACAGTTTACTTTATCAGATCAGACAGCAATTGCGATTGGTTGCCAGCAGTTACAGCATATCATTACTGCTTAATGACTGGTTGCTAGAGGTTACAGTACATATTACGGCTCACTGACTGGTTGCTAGAGGTTACAGCACATCATCTCCTCACTGCAGGGGAGCATAATATACATATGAATGCCACCTTTATTTACATATCAATTCTGCCGGCCGCATCTATTTACTTAGTAATGCCGCCACTATTTACATATGAATGCCGGTTATTTACATGTAAACACAGGGTCTGCAGGTGAGTCATCTGTACACAACAATAGGGCAGAGCTGGGCAGCATTAGTAGCAGCACTTCACACAGATATTGGGACACAGCACAGGACTAAAACTTCAAGGGACAAGGGAATTTACACTGGGATAGTTGATAAGTATGAGGCAGCTGCTTTGGGGCCCCACAACAATGACAGGGCCCAGGGCAGCTGCCCCTTTTGCCCTGCCTTAAAGACGGCCCTGCCTGTAATTTACATAAATCTATATAAAAGTGCATCAATATACAATAATCAATATAGAAATAAAGTGAACCGTGTTTAACCACATCAACACTGGGCACTTTCGCCCCCTTTCCTTCCCAGGCCAATTTTCAGCGCTCTCGCATTTTCAATGACAATTGCGCAGTCATGCTACGCTGTACCCAAATGACATTTTTATCATTTTGTTCGCACAAATAGAGATTTCTTTTGGTGGTATTTATTCACGACTCCGTTTTTTATTTTTTTGTGATATAAGCGAAAAATAGAGGAAATTTTGAAATAAAAAAAAAATATATTTTCTTTATTCTATTTTAAAAGATATCCAATAAAATTGAATTTTGTCATACATTTAAGCCAAAATGTATTCTGCTACATGTCTTTGGTAAAAAAAAATCCCGTTAATGCCCTGTACACACGGTCGGACTTTCCGACAGAAAATGTGCGATCGGATCGTGTTGTCGGAAAATCCAATCGTGTGTGTGGGCTCCATCGGACTTTTTCCGTCGGGATTTCCGACACACAAAGTTTGAGAGCTGGATCTAAAATTTTCCGACAACAAAATCCGATCGTTTAAATTCTGCTTGTGTGTAGACAATTCCGACGGGCAAAGTACCACGCATGCTCAGAATAAATTACGAGAGGAAAGCTATTGGCTACTGCCCTCCTTATAGTCCAGTCGTACGTGATTTACGTCACCTCATTCCGAACGATCGGATTTTCCAACAACTTTGTGCGACCGTGTGTATGCAAGAGAAGTTTGGGCCAAAATCCGTTGGAAAAAATCCAATGGATTTTGTCGTCGGAATGTCCGACCGTGTGTAGAGGGCATAAGTGTATAATAATTGGTTTGTGTGATCACGGACAGATGTACGCAAATGGTCATGTACAGATGTGCGCAGGTGATCACGGACAGATAATCATTGGGACATATGATTTTGCTTAGACATACGTGTGGGACAGGTGTTTTTACTATGTGGGGACGTGTTTTGGGGATATGTGTTTTGAGACATTGTGTTTTACACTGTGTGTTACTATGCTGGTGATCAGTGTGTAAAAAGCTGTAAAAAACAACTCATACTCACTGATCACCAGCCGGCTGTTAGCACTTCAATCATCCCGGCACCATGGTTGTTATGGTGTCAGGATGATTGAAGTGGATTATTTCTATTATTACATTGTAATATAAAATGAAATAATTCAACTCACCATAATGCTGAATCAGTGGGAGCCATGAGCGCGTCACTAGCCACGTCACCTGACACCAGATGCCATCAGGTGTCCCCAGCGGAGTCCCTCCTTACATGCAGCCTGTGTCCCACCAAATTGCAGCAGTCTGTGTCACCATCAATTGCTTAGAAGCAAGCTGCAACTACCGGACCATAGTTACTATACCAAGGTTCCCGATCCAGTTGGTGAGCGGGTTGCTACCCACCGTTTTCTAAACCATTGCACCTAGTCAGACTTATATACCCCAAGACGACGTGATTTATCACGAAACGCGTAGGGCGGTGTGACACGCTAGGATTTGCCTCTCGTTCAACATAAGGATACAAATTGTGGAATACTGTGTTCGGCCGACGCATCCCTTTTTTGATATGCCTTCTTTTTCATCAATACTGTAAGTGTATTTCTTCCTCTTTTATATATTTTAATAAACGGTATTTCACTATTTGGAGTATTTTTCCGTTTTATGGTCAACTTCCTATCAATCTATTGGAATACCTTTGAACTGGCACTTGGTGCCACGTGGTTCGGTTCGATCTGTTAAAGTGTGATCTACCAGGACATCCGAGCATCAATAAAGCTGGGGAATCAGACACCCATGGTGGTTGGATTTGTCAAAGTGTGATTTACCAGGATATCTGGTAAGAAGCCATCTTATCCCTTTGGTGGTGATGCACTATAGCTTTTTCCATAAGTTGGAGCAGCAACCAGAATTCTGAGGCTATTTGATACACGTGGTGTTCCTTTTCAGTTTTATTTATGGACTACAATTTATGATTATTTGCTGATCAATTTTGTTTCACGTTTTGTATTTCACTATAGAGTATTATTTCTACTAAGGTCACTTGTTCACACATATGATTTTTGTAATTTTTGTCTTTTTATGTAAATGTATATTTTGTATATTTAATAGAACTTTTGTTGCCTATTAAGTTCAGTATGCACAGTGTTTTCACGAACACATATTGGCCCCTGCACTAGGGGATATTACATTTGTCCACTAGCCTGTTTTTTAAGTTTTGTCCCCCAATTGGAGGGACCAGTCACCCTATTCTAAACTTTAGGGATTGCGCGTTTTTCTCTGTTTTCTTTTTACTCACATATATTTTTTGGTATATATTAGAACTGCAGCATTATTTTGACTTGTATACATCATTCTGTAGCGCGATCTTTTTCCCTTTTTTTCTCTTCAGACTTATATACAGGCCTCGCTGGGATACTTAGTCCCACGGAGGAGGAGTATAGCAACTGGCACTAGGCAGGCATAAGGCCTACTTACTATCACACTTCAAGTACTGTATTATATTTGTGTAAGCAAGACTAGGATCATTCTTAATTCAACTTTAACTGCTTTAACCATGGATTACAAATTTATATGGAGTCACCCTTGCTAGCGAAGATCCGAAGATAAAGACTGAGTACTTTAAGTGAGATCTCACACATAGCTATAAAAGTGGGGGGAGCTCCCATATATATATATATATATATATATATATATATATATATTGTTTGCAACTGTTTTATCAAAGTTAATTGTCCTGTCAATCTATGTTGGATGACAGTACAATTTCTGTAATCACCTATTTACAACTATCTATAGTAAAATATACTTTAGTTAAGTACCTTCTTGTGTGGAGTATTGTTTTCTCCCAGCAGGCAGAGCCAGTGGATCCTGAGAGGGCAATACAGGTATATTGTGATATATTGTATTGTATTGCACCACAGCTGTGTCAAGGGGACTGAGCCAAGTTAGTGGGGTGTTGTTACTAGAGTGCAGGCCCAAATCAAACCAGCCGCTCCTTCGGGAGTCAGTGCTACATAAGGGTAAAATTTTGTTGCCATTCCACAAGCGGCCGCAATTTTGAAGTGTGACATGTGTATCAATTTACTCGGTGTAACATTATCTTTCACAATATAAAAATAAAATTGGGCTAACTTTACTGTTGTCTTATTTTTTCATTCAAAAAAGTGTACTTTTTCCAAAAAAAGTGCGCTTGTAAGCTCGCTTCCCAAATACGGTGTGACAGAAAGTATTGCAACAACTGCCATTTTATTCTCTAGGGTTTTAGAAAACAAAATGTATAATGTTTGGGGGTTCTAAGTAATTTTCTCGCAAAAAAAAAAACCCTGTTTTTAACTTGTAAACAACAAATCTCAGAAAGAGGCTAGGTCCTTAAGTGGTTAAACTAGGATGGAGGGAGAATTTGATTATAATGGGGGCAGAGAGGGGTCTGTCCCTATTAGTGGGTGGGATGGGGAAATGAGAGGGGAGGGCTATGGTAGGTGATAAGAAGGTTCCTATGTTACAAACAACCATTGGAAATGGTACTATTTGTACTAAAAGTAAAAATATGCAAAACACGTGTGCAAAATGTGACAATCAATTAAATAATTAAAATCAGTTTGTTCACCAATGCCAGATGTCTGCCAAGTAGGGATGAGCTTCGTGTTCGACTCGAACTTACGTTCGACTCGAACATTGGCCGTTCGGCCGTTCGGCGAATTCCGAACGTTTTGGCCGTTCGCGTCAAAATTCGAGTGACGCGCGCGCGGACCACAATGCACTGCGTTGGCGCAGTGCATTGCTGCCCGATGATTGGCCAAGCATGCACTGTGACCCCGCATGCTTGGCCAATCGCAGCGCCGGCAGCGAGGAGAGCCATGATTGGCCACAGGCATCCTGCCTGTGGCCAATCATAGCTCAGGCTGTGTAGTGCACGCCCCACACTATATAAGGCCGCCTTTAAGGCGGCCTCCTGTAGTGTGTTACTTTGCATCTGAAGCAGTGGGTGTTCTGTGTACCTTCAACACAGTACACACCAATCGTTTTTGGCTGATTTCCTATCTTGCTGCTGTGTAGTGGTTGTTGTCTGTGCCCTGACTGCAGTATACACCACTATATTCACCTCACCTATATAGCTAGTGATCTAGCTTTAACCACTTAACAACTGCCCATTGCCGATTAACGGCTTCAGGGCGGTTGTTTAACTCAGAGAGGCCGTTAATTAACGGCCTCCCAGAATTCTGCTCTCGCGTGCCCCGAGGTGTGCGCACTCGAGAGCATCCGTGACCGCCGGGTCCATAGGACCCGGCGCATCACGGTAAACGGCCGCTCATAGCGGCCGTTTACCACGTGATTGCTCCGTCAAATGACGGAGTGATCACTTGGAAACAAACCGGCGTCATGTTATGACGCCTGTTCCTCCCTCCCCTTTCTGTACCGATCGGTACAGCGGAGGGGAAAGAGATCGGTGTCAGCAGCGATGTGGGCTGCATCTGCAGTGCCCACATCGCTGCTCACCGAATTTAACCCCTCAATTCCCTGCCAATACTCTGCAATACCAGTGCATACTCTGCAGTACCCTGCCATTACTCTGCAGTACCCCGCCATTACTCTGCAGTGCAGTACCCCGCCATTACTCTGCAGTGCAGTACCCTGCCATTACTCTGCAGTGCAGTACCCTGCCATTACTCTGTAGTACCCCGCCATTACTCTGCAGTGCAGTACCCCGCCATTACTCTGCAGTGCAGTACCCCGCCATTACTCTGCAGTGCAGTACCCTGCCATTACTCTGCAGTGCAGTACCCCGCCATTACTCTGCAGTGCAGTACCCTGCCATTACTCTGCAGTGCAGTACCCCGCCATTACTCTGCAGTACCCTGCCATTACTCTGCAGTGCAGTACCCCGCCATTACTCTGCAGTGCAGTACCCTGCCATTACTCTGCAGTGCAGTACCCCGCCATTACTCTGCAGTGCAGTACCCTGCCATTACTCTGCAGTGCAGTACCCCGCCATTACTCTGCAGTACCCCGCCATTACTCTGCAGTGCAGTACCCCGCCATTACTCTGCAGTGCAGTACCCCGCCATTACTCTGCAGTGCAGTACCCTGCCATTACTCTGCAGTGCAGTACCCCGCCATTACTCTGCAGTACCCCGCCATTACTCTGCAGTGCAGTACCCTGCCATTACTCTGCAGTGCAGTACCCCGCCATTACTCTGCAGTGCAGTACCCTGCCATTACTCTGCAGTGCAGTACCCTGCTATTACTCTGTAGTACCCCGCCAATACCCCGCCAATACTCTGTAATACCCTGCCATAAATTGCCATACCCAGCCATACTCAGAGATACCCAGCCATACTCGGTGATACCCTGAAATACCCAGCCATAGACGCCCCCCACCCCTCACCGCCCTCCGGTGCTTCTACCAACTCGCCAGTACGATCAAAGCCAGAATCTTTTTTTTATTTTTTATTTCAGGCTTCCCAGCCTAGAGGTGAGATGTGGGGTCATATTGACCCCCCAGATTTCACTGTAAAGAGGACCTGTCACCCCATATTCCTATTACAAGGGATGTTTACATTTCTTGTAATAGGAATAAAAGTGATCAAAAATATATTTTTGGGAAAAAAAATGTCAAACTAAAATAAATAAAGTAAAATGAACAATAAAAAAATAAAATAAAAATTAAAGCGCCCATGTCCCCATGTGCTCGCATGTGCCACACATGTGAGGTATCGCCGAGAATGTTAGAGCGAGAGCAATAATTCTAGTCCTAGACCTCCTCTGCAACTCAAAACATGTAACCAGTAAAAAAATATTTAAAGCGTCGCCTATGGGGATTTTTTAAGTAGCGACGTTTGGCGCCATTCAACGGGCATGTGCAATTTTGAAGAGTGACATGTTTGATATCTATTTACTCAGCATAACTTCATCTTTCACTTTATGCAAACATTGGGCTAACAAGTGGTTAATAATAGAGCTTGCAGTCAGTAGTGTTAGGAGATAGTGCGTGCTGTCTGCGTGTTCTGTACCCAGTACATACCGCTATAATATAGGGCAGGCCCCTACTTTCAAACATCCAACTTACAAACATCTCCTACTTGCAAACGCAAGGAGACAGCAGCAAGTGAGATGAAAAAAGATGGACGACAAAACAAATTATACAGGGGTGATAACCCTTCCCTATGTTTTCCAAAAAGCTTAAAGATAGTTTTTTTGACTGGAGCTACACTTTAAAAATGTACCGGTT
Organism: Lithobates pipiens; assembly: GCF_037356315.1. Classification (NCBI taxonomy): domain Eukaryota; kingdom Metazoa; phylum Chordata; class Amphibia; order Anura; family Ranidae; genus Lithobates; species Lithobates pipiens. The sequence goes on from NW_027507881.1 coordinate 8,767,501, forward strand.
GAAAATGACAAACAGATTCAACTTAACACAACAAACCTACACAGTCCCTGTCTTGTTTGCACCGCCTGTATACTGCTGTTCTGAGTATATAGGGCCTGGGGGCCACACGCATTTCCTTTTTTTAATATGGGTACGGGGTTCCCCTTAATATGCGTACAAGACCCAAATAGGCTGGTAATGGGCAGGGAGGGCTACCCATGCCATGTTTCTCAATGATTTTCAACCATATTGCAGGAACCAGATATAACATTAAAACCGCAAGCAGTTTTAAATGGTGTTATTTCCGTTTAATGTCATTTTGTGCAGGGACTGTTCTAAACACGGGAAACACGTGGCACTTCACAGGCATACTACAGACACCCCGCAGGCACCATATTTAAAGGAATATTTCACTTTTTTTTTTTCACTTTAATCGTCATTAAAATCAGTGCTCCCGCCAAAACGGTAGTTTTTAAAACTTTTTTTTGCAGTGACCCATGTCCCCTGAGGCAGGAGGCAGGTCGCCAAACCCTTTTTAGGACACTATCTTGCATATTAGCCGTTAAAATGAGCACTTTCCAATTCGAACGTTCGAGTCCCATAGACTTCAATGGGGTTCTAACGTTCGTACCGAACGCGGGGGTCGTTCGCAAGTTCTGGTGCGAACCGAACCGGGGGGTGTTCGGCTCATCCCTACTGCCAAGCAAAATAGGGGAGTTGGAAGCTCTGGTGCACAAGGAGAGCTATGATGTAATCGGTATTGCTGAATCTTGGCTTCATTCTTTTTTTTTTTTTATATTAAACAGGTGTTGTTTATTGAACATTATTGCAGAGATTACAATCATAGCAGGAAGCACCAAACAGTCAGGAAGTGCTTCACAATAGTCATAACAGCACATAGAGGAATATTTCGTCATCACAATATGCAATAGGTATTATAGCAGAGCAATGTACCACCATATACATTTCATCCATTTCAACAGTACTCCAAATTTCCTAAGTACATGTGTCATCCTCTTGCAGCCACTTATCCCAGATTTTATTGTATTTGGTTGGGCATCCCCTATTTTTATATATGAATTTTTTGTATGGGAGTGTCAGATTAACTTCCCGTTTCCAATCCGCTACCTTGGGTGGAAGGGATCTCATCCACTGCCTAGCTATCACTTTCCTAACAGAAAACAAGGTTTCTTGTAAAAATGTTTTGGTAGATTTATCCAGAACTTCAGGAAATATCCCTAGGAGACAGGGTTTGGGGTCAAGGGCTAGGGGTGATCCCATGACATCGTGCAGAAAGGACACTGTTTGATTACAGAGTTCCTGTAGTTTAGGGCAAGACCAGATAAGGTGGAAGAACGTCCCCGTCTCAAGGGTACACATAGGGCAAAGCACAGATTGGTTCTCATTATACTTGGCAGTCCTGAGGGGGATAAGATATGCCCTATGAGTTATGTAAATTTGAGATAGCCTATTTTGAAGTCTAGGGGACACCATCTTGCACGTCTCCAGAGCCTCCTCCCATTCCTCATCCGTCAGCACTCCCACATCACCCTCCCAACGAGACTTTAGAGAATATGCCAGTCTCGCCGAGACGGGAGCCGTGAGCATGCCGTAAAAGCACGAGATAAGCTTTTTGGAATCAGTATCCTTCACTATTGCAATAATAGGGTTGGGAGCAGGCTAGGGCGGCGACTGTGGGAACTGTGCCCTAAGTGCATGCCGGACCTGAAGGTACTGGAATAGCATATTGTCAGGAACGCCAAATTCCTCCTGGATTGTTTGAAACGTTTTAATGATTCCCCTGTGAATCAGGTGATGCATGTAGTACATTCCCCTTGAGACCCATAGCATAGCGCTCTGGATATTTTGAAGTTCTGGTAATTGTTTCTTATACCAAAGTGGCGTATAGTCATTTGGTGATGTTAAATTTAATTTGGCTGACGCTAGTTCCCATATTCGTCTATAATGAAAGAGCATGGAGCGTCTGCTTGGCTTTGGTGGCAAGCCTCCAACCCCTACCGATATAGCAGCTATCGGGTCGCCAACAATTTGCGCCCAATGGGGGCAGAGAAGGGTGAGAAAGTGTTGTTTATCAGTCTTATCCACATGAAAGAGTTGTGATGCAACATAATAGTGATTTAGATCAGGAAGGGCCATACCACCCATATCTGTTGGGTTTTTCAGAGCTTGCCATGGAAGCTTATGCCTATTATTCCCCCATACAAAGGGCCTAAGAAGACTTTCAAGGGATTTAAAGTATTTTAGCAGCAGATAGACTGGGGTGTGCCATAACACATATAACACCTTAGGTAGTAAGACCATTTTAATCAAATTAATGCGCCCCCAGACCCCAAGGGGGAGATGGGACCAGGCTTGAATTTTAGTGCGAACTAGGGAGAACAATGGTTCTATATGCAATGTTATCAGGGCAGGACTTAGGGTGGTGGGGGCCCCTGGGCTTGAGTCACTTTCGGGCCCTACCTTCTATAACCGTATTTATCGGCGTATGACACACACCCCAAGTTTAGGAGAGAATTTAAGGAACAAAACTTTTAGGAAGGAAGTTTAACGAAAAAAACTTACATTTAAACGCCCATCAATGCAGCCTTATCAGTGTCCATCTGCAGCCTTGTCCAGTGTCATTGCAGCCTTGTCAGTGTCATTTGCAGCCTTGAAGTTTAAAAATACACAGTCTTGTGTATCTCGTCGGCTCTCGGGACCTCTTGGCGGCTCTCAGTCCTCTTGGTGGCTCTTGGCAGCTCTAGACGGTTCTCGGGTCCTCCCGGCAGCTCTCGGGTCCTCTCGCAGTCCCAAGCGGAGCCGAGAGTAGCCGAGTGTACTCGGCTTGGCTCACAGTCATACCCAGTCCCTGTGTTATGTCCATCATAGGGAGTGACTGTAAGTGGAGCCCAACTGAGTACATGCGGCTATGTATCTCGGTGGAGCCCGCGGGGCCCCCTATTGGGTGGGGCCCATGGGCTTGAGCCCAGTCAAGCCCAATGGTAAGTCCTGCCCTGAACGTTATATATTCTGCCGTATTCCTAGTGACATGTACACCCAGATACTTAATAGTTCCAACTTGCTAATGGGGCAGATTGTCTTGGCATTCCGATGGTGGGAAACTATCTATGGGTGAGATTTGGGATTTCCCCCAGTTTATACGAAGACCGGAGAAGCTACCAAACCACTCGATCGTGTGTAGGGCTTTTGCAAGGGAGGGGCCAGAGTCCGACAGGTAAAGCAGGGTGTCATCCGCGTAGAGACTTATTTTTTCAGTCAGATGCCCGACCATCAGCCCCTTGATCTCAGGGTCAGCACGGATCGACACAGCCAAGGGTTCTGCAGCCAACGCGTAGAGTAGTGGGGATAGCGGGCACCCTTGCCTGGTACCTCTACTGAGGCTAAATGACTGGGAGGACCATCCATTCGCCACCACCTTGGCTATTGGGGGTTGGTACAGCAGCTTAACCCACCTAATAAAATTAGGTCCAAAGCCATAGCCCTCCAGGCACCTCCAAAGATACCTCTGTAACGATATCACGTCTGAGACAGGAGATATTGTAACTAGTTTCCATGTTGTTTGGAAAGCAGCCATGAAAATTTGGCTAACCTTAGAATAATCTTAACTCCCCCCTCCTTGTCTTAGGAATCCAAAGCTTTTAAAATTTTCAAAAGGAAAGAAAGGTTATCTCGGCAGAGGAAGCAGAACCAGGCTAGATCAATAAACAAGGCTCAAGTTGCCTGGCAAGATATTCAGGCCGGTCGTAAAACTGTCACCCTCTCCATTCAGAGAACCAACAGATACCTGTCGTAAATACCTCCCACCACATAGACTGCAGACAGATTAGTATCGTTTTGAAACTTCAACATTTTTTATAACTTTCAAAGCAATCATAGCACAGCCATTATATGGACATATTTAGTTTCCTCAGATAATTTCTAACATTTCAAGTCTAGACACCCCTATGTCAGGTCATATGGGAAGCCACTGGGACCCCTTACTCCTCCTAGGTAACCCTGAAATGGGAAACCTGTCATGTGTGGACTTGTTTTGAAGCAAATATCATGCTGATCACTAAAATGGATATCTGCAGTCTATAAACAGTAGAGAGGCAGAGATATGAATATGTATCACAAAGTGTACCTGGGACAGGGTCATGAGTGTAGACACCTCCCAGCAACCAACCCCTAAACAAGATGACCAGACGATTGGTTACTGGTCAACACCCCCTTTGATTTGACAGAAAAGAGTAGAGGCCAAGGCAATGGTCAGTTCTCCTTTTACCATCCAAGCAGGAAGATCTGCCAAGTTTGAGAACCGATTACCTTTGCTCATCGATCGAACTCTAATCAACCCTCGGACATTAATTGCAAGTATCCTTCCTTCCCAATTCTACCTTATTTCTTTGTGGCTGTATATTGTCTTTATTTTTTGAAACATCCTTTTTCTGTAAATGTTTTATTCGCACCAACCTTGACCTTTTCATAATAAACCCTTATGTTGAAAAGTGTTAACCTTGTCTTTAAAGCTCTTGATGCAAACTATAAACGAACCTGTCTCTTAAAAGGGCGCTACTGTGGTAGAGTAAGGGTCCTTTCACACGGGGCGGATCAGTTTTGATCCGCCCCGTGGATGTCCGTTTGCTCAGCGGGGATCACTCCGCCGATCCCCGCTGAGCAGGGAGATGACAGCTCCGTCTCTGCACACTGCGCAGGGACGGACCTGTCACAGCGCCGCTCTCCCCTATGGGAGATCGGATGACGACGGACCGCAGTGCCCGTCGTCACCCGATCCGATCCGCAGACGGATGGAAAAATAGCTTTTTCCTCCGTTACACTTTTTCGGATCGGAGCGGGTCGGATGTCAGCGGACATGTCACCGCTGACATCCGATGCTCCATAGACCTCTATGGAGCACCCGTTCAGGTCCGCCTGAAAAACTGACAGGCGGGCCTGAACGGGACGTCAGTGTGAAAGAGGCCTTAGGCACTGAGCAGACCTGTCTGTGGTGGCAGTGTGTGTTGCAGGCGCTTATTCTAAACTTATAATTGGTATTGCTAAAATTACGAGTCCCCCCGGCTCTGTCTTTAAACGGGGGTGGTGGCAGTTAAAGGGTTAATTGTGTAATTAGACCAGTGACAATCGCTCTCAAGCTACCCGCACCTAGATTGTGGTCCCGCAAGCTGGAAAATCTTTGTGCTGGGTGCAGCTGAGTGTGGCATTGTTACGTAAGTGACAGCGTGGTGTGAGGTTGGCCCGTCCATTCCACTGAGTCGAATGCCTTGGCTGTGTCCAGTGACACCACCACCCACGCACCAACTTCTTCGTGGGTGGCCTGGAGATTAATAAAAAGCCTGCGTAGATTGAATGACGTATTACGACCCGGCATGAATCCCGCTTAATCTGCGTGGATCAGGCTAAGTATCACGCCGTTCAATCGCGTAGCTAGTACCTTAGCTAAAATCTTAATGTCCACCTGCAATAAGGAGATAGGTCGGTAGGATTCTGGGTAACCTGGGTCCTTGCCTGGTTTGGGTATTAAAACTATCGTGGCTTCCCTCATAGAGGGCGGTAGTGTCAGGGTTTCAAAAATACATTTATAGAGGGTGAGAAGTTTCGGTGCCAGTATTTCTTGGTAACGGGAATAAAATTCAATGGGAAGGCCATCTGACCCCGGGGACTTGGATCTTGCAAATTCCGCAATGGAACGGGCTATTTCATCAGAAGTGAGAGGAGCCTCAAGGGCCTTCACCTGACCCTCAGTTACTTGGGGGAGGGAAACATGCTCTAAGAATCTGTCCATTGGGGTAGTGTCGTCAGAGACCGTGGTGGTGTATAAGTCCGCAAAAAAATTTCCTGAATCTAGATGTTACCTGGGGGGGGGGGGGGGGGGGGGAGGGGATCTGTAATCACCGTATCTCCCTGTCCATGCAGAGAAATAACAATCGGGGGCCTATCTTCTTTATGTACTAAATACGCGAGTAGCTTTCCAGCTCTTTCCCCATTTTCAAAATGTTTCTGTTTGATAAAGAAAACTTTCTGCCGGGTCTTTTCATGTTGTAATTGGGAAACTACCCTCGACTGTAGTCTAAGTGCGTCCGCGTTCGTCGGAGATGGATCCGTTATGTATGTGTGTTCAATGGAGCTTAACTCTGAGACAGCCTTGTTAAAGGTATCTGCAGAGTCTGCCTTCAGTCTCTTAATGTGGGTAGTCAGTACCGAGCGAGCATGTAGCTTAAATGTGTCCCACACCGCCGAAACTGAAGCTGTGTGGTCATTTTCCCCAAAGAACCTTTTCCATTCTGCTTCTATGGTCTCATCCTCTGGCAACAGTGACAACCAAAATGGGTTTAACCGCCACGTCCGTGGGGGCCTATTAAGGGGTTCTCCAAGCACTATGGAATATGGGCTGTGGTCAGACAGAAGCCTGGGGCAAAACGTTACCTCCATAAGCCTGGAGGTAAGTTGTTGAGAGATTAGTATAAAGTCAATGCGCGAGAGGGATCCGTGGGTGGGTGAGAAGCACGAGTATTCTCGCGCATGAGGGAACTTGTGTCTCCAAGTATCTACTAGATGGATGGTGGCTAAGAGCTTGGAGAACCTAGTGTCTCCCATTTGCCCTGCTGTCAACGCAGGGGGGTTTGAGCCTGTCCAGTCTAGAATTAAGCGTAGTGTTAAAATCCCCCAGCCATATTACCGGTATCGAGGGGTGCCTGGCCATAAAGGTAAGTCCTTCAACAATTAATGACATGGTGAATGGAGGAGGGATATAAAAGGCCATAATTAGAAAGGGTTCCCCATAGAGCTTAGTATGTAGAAAAACGTATCTGCCCTGTGGATCTGTGAGCGCCTCACAGAGCTCAAATTGGACAGATTTGGCTATGAGCACTGAGACCCCTCTAGAGTGGGACGTGTAGGTGGAGTGAAACACCCAGCCAATCCAAGGGCGTTTAAGGCCATCTGCATTCCACCTTCCACGTGTGTCTCAACCAACACCATCACCTCTGCCCTCTGTTTCTTAAGGAACGTGAAGGCTGCTATGCGCTTAATTTTGTCACGCAGGCCCCTCACATTCCAGGTAAAAAATCTTACAGACGCCATACAAAGTCATATACAGTAAGTAATACCTCTGGTGTTCCACATACCGGCGCCCCTGTGGCTGCACCTTCATACAATAGTTCTCGGTCAAGCATAAATATCAACTGCACATGTACTATTTGCAATATACATTTGGTAAGAGTGACACATATTCCAATTATGATCTCTGACATGTTCATAGTAATCTTCTGCATAAAAACTCAATATAACCTACCCCCCTTCCCCCACCCTACCCTGCACCTGCCCCAACTTGTGCGGGTATAGTCCCTCAAAAACCAAAAATGTCCATCTGGGAAAACTATTTTCTTCGAATCAAAAAAAAAAACTGATGAAAATAAACCTAAAAAAAGCAGCTGTAGCCACCGGGACCAGTGGGTAAATTGAAACAGGCCACCCTGCATAACAATACACAGGGGTGACCCGTGTGAAGAGGCAAAAGTGTCTTCTAAGGTCCAGTCCCAGTGGTCAACCACATCATCATAATGAAAGGTCCCAGTGGAAAATAGGGCAGTTTTTCTTTGCACCATGCGGTTGGTCAGTAGGACTAACCTATTTCCCCGTGCTCCGTGAAAAAAATAAAACCAACAGGTATGTATAAAGAAAAAGTCCCTCAGTGGGGACATCAAAAAAAGAAAAACTTCCATAAACATTGACACCACCAGAAGGCAGGAGAGTTCTTCCTCCATCTGGCTAGGGGGTGGAAGGTTTCTGTCTAGGTCTAGGAGACCTCAAAGTGTAAAGGGCTCAGGGAACCTTGTCACTATGGATGTGCCCAGTCCCGGAAAGCGTCGGAGCCAGCATACTAAAGGTGTTGAAACAGGAAGAGTACACCGGGTAACAGGCTATGGCTCCATGACGTTAAGTGAAAGAAGAGGAGAGCATATCTCACCCATTCAACGGTCTCTCAATCAGCTCTATCCAGAGTCGCTCTGCGCTCCAGCCAGGATATGACCTCTCTGGGTTGTTCAAAGAAGAGCGCCCGGTCTCCGGCCTCCACTCTGAGGCGCGCTGGGAATAGCATGGAGTACTTCACTTGTTGCGCACGTGGCAATCTTTTCGCCTCCATGAAGCTCTGTCGGCGTTTCTGGATTTCCGCAGAGAAATCAGGGAAAATTGCCACTTTAGTATTGCCGACCGGTATGTTACTCTTTTCTCTGGCCATGCGTAGGGCACCATCCCTATCTTTATAGTTCAAGAGCTTTGCAATAAAGGTGCGTGGAGGGGCTCCCTGCGGTGGAGGCTTAGCGGGCATACGGTGCGCACGCTCCACCGCCAGCATGGGGGAAAAAGATTCACGGCCATATGTGTTAATCAGAAATTGCTCCAGAAAAGTTGTTGGGTCTTTACCTTCTGTTCCTTCTGGGAGACCAATCAGACGGATGTTGCATCTGCGTATGTGATTCTCCATATCATCCTGATTAGCAAGCATTTGATCTATTTGCTTCTGCATGCGGTCTGAGCCGTTTTGTAATGGCGGGAGAGCATCCTCCACGTTGATAATACGGGTCTCAGTATCCCTGACCCGCTCACGCAATTTCTGAAAGTCTTGCCGCATTAAGGAGATGTCCATTTGCACTTCCTCAATTTGTGATGTGAGGGATGTGCGGCATAGTGTAATAGCCTCAAGTAGTCTATCTGTGTCTCCCGTCCCGTTTTCTCCTCCCGTCTCCTCAGCTCCGCCATTTTCCTCTCCCTCCTCACTTACATGTATTGTGCCAGCCTTGCTGCTGCCGATCGCTGGGATTTCGGGGGAGACATGACTACCGGAGATAAGGGAAGCCTTCCAGGTCTGTGCAGGGAGAAAAAAAAAGGATTACTCGGCGGAGCTCCGGAGACACGCATCCTACGCCACGCAAGGTCAGGCCCCGCCCCCTTGGCTTCATTCTTCACATGACTGGGTTGTTAATATTCCTGGCTATGCACTCTTTCGGAGAGACAGGGTAAAAAGCAAAGGTGGTGTCTGTCTCTATGAGGGAAGTGATCTCAAAGACGTTGTGAAAGAGGACCTAGCCGATGGAGAGTGTGATGTGGCTGAAGCATTATGGGTGGAACTGCATACAGATGTGCGTAGTTCAAAGTTAATCATTGGAGTTTGTTATAGACCACCCAATGTTAGTGAGGAGGTGGAGACTCAGCTCCTTGCACAGATGGAAAGGGCTGCAAGGGCTGGGACAGTGATAATAATGGGGGATTTTAACTACCTGGAAATTGACTGGATTAAAGTGGTTGTAAACCCTTACAACACACTTTGACCTACAGGTAAGCCTAGATTAAGGCTTACCTGTAGGTCCAAGAAATATCTCCTAAACCTATACGGTTTAAGAGATATTTGCCCGAAGACAGGCACCGCTGTCTACGGCGCATGCACCGTAGACAGCGGCGCGCAGGCGCACTGATCGCAGCATCGTCAACGACGAAGATGCTGCGCGTGTCGGCTCCCGTGCACATGCGCGGGAGTGACGTCATCGCGGCTTCACCGAATGACAGCGGCGGAGCTGCGAGAAGATGGATGCGCCGGACTACAGGGGACAGCGGTGACACCGCTGGCTCCTGTGTCAGGTAAGTGACACATAATGGACTACTATGCGATGCACAGTAGTCCATTATGCTTTGCCTTTGCAGGGAATGAAAGAGGAAGTAAACCCATCAGGGTTTACTTCCTCTTTAACCACCTCCCACCCGCCCTATAGCCGAATGACGGCCGTAGAGCAGGCGGGTTCCTTCGCCTGGTCGTCCCTGGACGTCCTTGTGTTTACTTCCGCAATGCGCACCGCCGGGGGCGTGCATCGCAGAAGTTTTGTATTCGCCAGTGCCGCCAGTGCCACCTGCCAGTGCCAGTGCCACCTGCCAGCACCAGTGCCACCTGCCAGCGCCAGTGCCATCCGTCAGCCCCATTGCCGTCAGCCCCAGTGCCGTCAGCGCCAGTGCCACCTGCCAGCGCCAGTGCCACCTGCCAGCGCCAGTGCCACCTGCCAGCGCCAGTGCCACCTGCCAGCGCCAGTGCCATCCTTCAGCCCCAGTGCCGTCAGCCCCAGTGCCGTCAGTGCCAGTGCCACCTGCCAGCGCCACCTGCCAGCGCCACCTGCCAGCGCCAGTGCCATCTGCCAGCCGCAGTGCCATCTGCCAGCCCCATTTGCCAGAGCAATTAGCCAGAGCAAATAGCCAGCACCATCTGCCAGTGCCAGTGCCATCTGCCAGTGCCAGCCCCAGTGCCATCTGTCAGCGACATCTGCAAGCGACATCTGCCAGCGACATCTGTCAGCCCCATCTGTCAGCCCCATCTGCCTCCAGTGCCATCTGCCTCCAGTGCCATTTGTCAGTGCCACATGTCATCAGTGCCACCTGTTGTCAGTGCCACGTGTCGTCAGTGCCACCTGCCACGTCAATGTCACCTGTGATCAGCGTCACCTGTCAGTGTCACCTGCCAAATCAGCGTCACCTGTCAGTGTCATCTGCCAGATCAAACGACTCAATATGCCTCATAGATTATACGTTGGGGTGTTAGCTTTCCAAAATGGGGTCACTTTGTGGGCATTTCCATTGTCCTGGTGCTCCAGGGCCTTCAAAAATGTAATAGGTGGTTGAGAAATGAAATGTGTAATTTATGCTCCTAGAACGCCTGATGGTGCTATTTCAATATTGGGCCTCTGTATGTGGCCAGGCTGTGTAAAAGTCTCACACATTTGGTATCGTAATACTCAGAAGGAGTAGCAGAATGTATTTTGGGGTGTCATTTGTGGTATACACATGCCATGTGAGAGAAATAACCTATTACATTGAAAATTTTGTGAGAAAAAAATAAAATAAAAAATCTTAATTTTGCAAAGAATTGTGGGAAAAAGATGACAACATCAAAAACCTCACCATGCATCTTAGTAAATACCTTGGAATGTCTACTTTCAAAAAAGGGGTCATTTGTGGGGTATTTGTACTTTCCTGACTTGTTCGGGCCGCAAGAAATGAGATCGGCCACCAGTACATCAGGTGTGATCAATTTTGTGCGATTCGCACCACAGCTTGTAGACTCTCTAACTTTCACAAAGACCAAATAATATCCACTAATTTGGGTTATTTTTACCAAAGATATGTAGCAGTATAAATTGTGGCCAAAATTCATGAAAAAAAAATAATAATTTGCAAAATTTTATCACAGAAACAAAGAAATATGCGTTTTTTTTCAAAATTTTCTGTCTTTTTTCATTTATAGCGCAAAAAATAAAAACCCCAGAGGTGATCAAATACCACCAAAAGAAAGCTCTATTTGTGGGAAAAAAAGGACACAAAATTCATTTGGGTACAGTGTTGCATGACTGAGTAATTGTCATTCAAAGTGTGAGAGCACCAAAAGCTGAAAATTGGTCTGGTCAGGAAGGGTGTTTAAGTGCCCAGTAAGCAAGTGGTTAATGGCACTGATCGGACAGTTAAAGGGAAAAAATTTATAAATATAAAGACATTTTTTTGGTCCAGTTCATAGAGGCCCAGACTAGAATGACGCTCTGCTGGACCTTTGTTATTTCAAACCACGCAGAGCTTATTACTAATATTCATATAAAAGAACATCTAGGTAGCAGTGACCATAACATGATTTAATTTAATATTAGCTGTAAGCAACAAACACATACAGGAAATATAAAAACACGTAACTTTAACCACGCCTGGCCTATAGCAGGATTACCGCCAGGCGGTGGTTCAGTTATCCTGACTGGGCGTCATATGACGTCCTGCAGGACAGCAGCCGCCACGCGCCCGTGGAGGGCGCGCATCGCTGCAATCGCTGGTGCGGTGTGTAAGTCTGATAAACCGATCTCGGTCAAGAGCCTCCAATGGAGGCTACTTACCCCATGATCAGCAGTGTCCAATCACGGCTGATCACGTTGTAAACAGGAAGAGCCGGTGATTGGCTTTTCCTCACTCGCTTCTGACAAACATGAGTAAAGGAGAGCCAATCAGTGGCTGTCCTGACAGGGGGGGGGTCTGTGTTGATTGGTTATCAGCGCAGCCCGCCCTCGGATCCCGCCCAGGACCACCATCATGCCACCATCAGGACCACTAGGTATGCCCCCCTCCCCAGACCACCAGGGAAATGCAAATCTGTGCCAAGGCAGCTGCCAGTCAATGCCCAGGCAGCTGCCAATCAGTGCCCACTCACAATGCCTACCACTGCCAGTGCCACCAGGGATGCATATCAGTGTCACGTATCAATGCCCATCAGTGCCCAGCAGTGCCGCCTATCAGTACCCATCAGTGCCACCCATAAGTACCCATTGTTGCAGCCTTTCAGTGCCCATCAGTGCCATCAATGCCCATTAGTGCTGCATATCAGTACCACCCATCGTCGGTGCCTGTCAGTGCCTGCTCATTGGTGCCACCTCATCGGTGCCACCTCATCAGTGCCGCCTTATCAGTGCCCAATCGATGAAGGAGAAAACGTACTTATTTACAAAATTTTATAACAGAAACAAAAGCAAAACTTTCAATTTTTTTTTTAATTTTCGGTCGTTTTCTATTTGTTTAGCAAAAAATAAAAACTGCAGAGGTGATCAAATACCACCAAAAGAAAGTTCTATTTGTGGGAACAAAATGATAAAAATTCTGTTTGGGTACAGTGTTGTATGACCGTGCAATTGTCATTTAAACAGCGACAGCGCAGAAAGCTGAAAATTGGCCTGGGCAGGAAGGTGTACAAATGCCTGGTATTGAAGTGGTTAAAGTGGAAGTAAAGTCATTTTTTTTTTAACTTGTGCCCACAGGTACTGTAAGTCTATAATAAGGCTTAACTGTAGGTACAGTGTATATCTCCTAAACGTGTTCTCCTCCTAAGCACTGTTAAGGAGATATGCACACTGCATGCAGCCGGTGACGCCACGGGCGCATGTGCACTGAAAGGACGGCATACCCGTGCCGTCCCTTCAGAGCTGTTTGCTGTGAGCATGACGTCATTGTGGCTTCACCAGTCCGACAGCCGAAGCACGTGAATTTGGGAAGGAAGACCAGGTGAAGATAGAGCCCTGTCAGCGGTGACAAGTGCGCCACTGGAGAGCTTCATTCTACGGTAAGCATTTCATAATGCATACTAGCACATTATGCAATTTGTCTTGCAGGTTTTTTTTTTTTTTTTTTAAAGGCTGCAGTTTTTACGACCGCTTTAAGAGAGAAAATTTCCCAAGAAAGTCTTCAAAAAAGACTGTGAACTCACTGCAAAGTTTATTCCCATGGGCAATAAGTATAATAGGCTAAAAATAAAACCTATGTGGCTCACGGCCAAAGTTAAAAAAGCTATAAACTATAAGAAAAGAGCTTTTAAAAAAATATAAAAATGAAGGAAAACTATCATTATTTGAAATGTTACAAAGAATATAACAAAAAAAGGCCACAAAAATTCAAAGCAAACAACAGATTGCAAAAAATTCTTTAAATATATTAGTAATAAAAAGGTCAAGTCTGAGCATGTAGGCCCTTTACAAAATAATCTAGAGGGGGTGACTGTGGACAAAGAGAAGGTAAATTTATTAAATATTTTCTTCAGCTCTGTGTATACAAAGGAGCATGGGGGAGCTCATGTCCGTAATGGGGGCGGAAGGGGCACAGCCCCAAATGATCCACAATGGCTCAAAAGGGATATGGTCCAAAAATATTTAGACAGAATAAAGGTGGATAAAGCACCTGGACCTGATGGCTTCCACCCATGGATCCTAAAAGAATTGAGCTCTGTAATTTCAAAGCCATTGTTTCTAATTTTTAGGGACTTGTTAATGACTGGAATGGTACCACTGGGTTGATGTAGAGCCAATGTGGTGCCCTTATTTAAAAAGGCATCAAAGTCTTTGCCAAGTAACTATAGACCTGTTAGTTTAACTTCCACATCTGGGAAAATATTGGAGAGTTTAATAAAAGACCACATAGATGAGTTGCGCGAAAGAAATATTGTTGTCAAACAAACCTGATTTCTTTTTATGAGGAGGTAAGTAAAACCTTGGACAGAGGGGTAGCGGTGGACGTGATATACTTGGATTTTGCCAAAGCATTCGATACAGTTCCCCACACATGGCGAGGCCGTCTTAAAGTGGTTGTATACCCTTTTTTGTAACTTTTACCTACAGGAAAGCCTATAATAAGGCTTACCTGTAGGTAAAAAAAATATCTCCTAAACCTGTACGGTTTAGGAGATATTCCCCTCGGTATGCGCCGCTGACTGCAGCGGCGCATGCGCACGAGGGGATTCTCGGCCTGAAAATCCGTCAGTGGCCGGCGGCCGGAAAGAAATCTCCCGCGCGTAAAAAAAAATAAAAATAAATAAAAAAAAAAAAAAAAAAAATATATATATATATATATATATATATATATATATATATATATATATATATAATATCATACAATCCCATATACCCAATTCTATACCCACAGTTGATCCAGAGGAAGGCAAAAAACCCCAGCAGAGCATGATCCAATTTGCTAAAGCAGGGGAAAAATTTCCTTCCTGATCCCCCGAGAGGCAATCGGATTTTCCCCGGATCAACTTTACCTATAAATGTCAGTACCCCGTTATATTATGTACACTTAGGAAATAATCCAGGCCTTTCTTAAAGCAATCCACTGAGCTGGCCAGGGAGTCTTTTCCACAATTTAACAGCTCTTACTGTGAAGAAACCTTTCCGTATTTGGAGATGAAATCTCTTTTCCTCTAGATGTAAAGAGTGCCCCCTTGTCCTCTTTGTTGACTGTAAAGTGAATAACTCGACACCAAGTTCACTATATGGACCCCTTATATATTTGTACATGTTGAACATATCCCCCCTTAAAGCGGTTCTTCACCCTAAAGGGGAAGTTCCGCTCATCTGATCCCTCCCCCCCTCCGGTGCCACAATCGGCACCTTTCAGGGGGGAGGGGGGTGCAGTTACCTGGATAATCCAGGTAACTGCACCCACTTCCGGCCAGACCGCCGCAGACCCCCGCAGACGCGCCGATCCCCGTTGTGTTCTGGGAAACACACAGTTCCCAGAAACACAGCGGGGGACCATAAGAGACGCGCAGCGTGACTCGCGCATGCGCAGTAGGGAACCGGGCAGTGAAGCTGTAATGCTTCACTTCCCGATTCCCTGACAGAGGATGGCGGCGGGGGCAGCAGCGAGACGAGCGATCGCTCGTCATCTGCCGCCGACATCGCTGGACCCTGGGACAGGTAAGTGTCAATTTATTAAAAGTCAGCAGCTGCAATATTAGTAGCTGCTGGCTTTTAATATTTTTATTTTAGGTGCAGAACCGCTTTAATCTCCTCTTATCAAGAGTGAATAAATTCAGTTCCTCTAATCTTTCCTCATAGCTGAGCTCCTCCATGCCTCTTATCAGTTTGGTTGCCCTTCTCTGCACTTTCTCCAGGTCCCCGATATCCTTTTTGAGAACTGGAGCCCAAAACTTAACTGCATATTCCAGATGAGGTCTTACTAATGATTTGTACAGGGGGGCAAAATGATCTCTCTCTCTCTGGAGTTCATACCTCTCCTAATACAAGAAAGGACTTTGCTCGCTTTAGAAACCGCAGCTTGGCATTGCATGTTATTTATGAGCTTATGATCTACCAAAACCCCCAGATCCTTCTCCACTGTGGATTCCCCCAGTTGTACTCCCCCTAGCATGTATGATGCATATTCTTAGCCCCCAAGTGCAGAACTTTACATTTCTCAAGATTAAACCTCATCTGCCACATAGTCGCCCAATTAGACAGAGCATTGAGGTCGGCTTGTAAATTGGAGACATCCTGTAAGGACGTTATTCCACTGCACAGCTCGGTGTCATCTGCAAAGACGGAAATGTTACTTTTGATCCCAGACCCAATATCATTTATAAAGATTTTAAAAAGTAAGGGTCCCAGCCAGAGGCGGCTCTCTAATTAGGCAAATTAGGCGGTTGCCTAAGGCCTCGCGCTCAAAGGGGCATCGCTTGCATCTGCCTAATTTGCCTAAGAGCCAACTCTGAGGCTGGCTTACAGAGTACCCATTGTCTGGATGAGACAAAGCCGTGCCTGTCACTCTCTGGCTCCTGTCGCGTTTTTAAAAACACGGCCGCGCACGGGCATGGATTATCCTCTCTCCCTCTCTCTCAGCTCTTTCTGGCGCTCCCGCTCAATGTACTCCTGCACTTTCAGAAAAAATCTTACAACAAGGGAGGAGGCGGAGCTGCAGCTGACAAGTGCTGAGATGGGAGTGAATGGGATGCTGAGAGCTCATAGCGCCAAGATCGGAGATCCCACGGGGAGGGATACAAGCGGCGTGAGTCCATTCTGCAGGGTGTGTGCAGGGTGGTAAGTTTGGCAGTAAGTTTCCGGGAGTTATTACTGTGTTGAGATGTCGGGGGTGAGAGCAATGTCTGCAGGGAGGTGCCAGGCCAGTTCTGGTGCTGTGTGTGTGTGTGCAGCTAGCTTCACTTCTTCAGTGCATACCAGTGGTCACTCTCTACAGTGCTGGAGCAATGCATTAGGGCTTGTTCACACCATACACTTTCAACCCATCTGCACCCCCCTCCTGCACATACCACCCACCCCCATTCACTCCATTCCCCCCTCCTTCATACCACCCACCCCCATTCACTCCATTCCCCCCTCCTTCATACCACCCACCCCCATTCACTCCATTCCCCCCTCCTTCATACCACCCACCCCCATTCACTCCATGCCCCCGTCCTGCACATACCACCCACCCCCATTCACTCCGTGCCCCCCTCCTTCATGCCACCCACCCCCATTCACTCCGTGCCCCCCTCCTGCACATACCACCCACCCCCATTCACTCTGTGCCCCCTCCTGCACATACCACCCACCCCTAGTCACTCTGTGCCCCTCCTGCACATACCACCCACCCCTAGTCACTCTGTGCCCCCTCCTGCACATACCACCCACCCCTAGTCACTCTGTGCCCACTCCTGCACATACCACCCACCCCTAGTCACTCCGTGCTCCTCTCCTGCACATACCACCCACCCCTAGTCACTCCGTACCCCCCTCCTGCACATACCACCCACCCCCAGTCACTCTGTGCCCCCTCCTGCACATACCACCCACCCCCATTCACTCCATGCCCCCTCCTTCACATACCACCCACCCCCATTCACTCCATGCCCCCTCCTTCACATACCACCCACCCCCATTCATTCTGTGCCCCCCTCCTGCACATACCACCCACCCCCATTCACTCCATGCCCCCTCCTTCACATACCACCCACCCCCATTCATTCTGTGCCCCCCTCCTGCACATACCACCCACCCCCATTCACTCAGTGCCGCCTCTTGCACATACCACCCACCCCTAGTCACTCCGTGCTCCTCTCCTGCACATACCACCCACCTCCATACAATCTGTGCCCCTCTCCTGCACATACCACCCACTGCCATACAATCTGTGCCCCTCTCCTGCACATACTACCCACCGCCATACTACCTTTTCTTTCCTTCTTTCCTTTCTTTCCTTCCTCCCCCCTGCCAGCCCATTTGCTTGGATTATACTATAGCTATTCCTCACCAACCTACAGTATCCCCCCCCCCCCACTCATGCCAGCACAAATCCTTCTCCTTTTTTTTCCCTATACAGACCAGGATCCCGCAGTTTCACTCCAGTTCTCCTCTAAGCATCACTCATCTCCTACCCACACCCCCTTTTTACCACCTCCTTCTTCAGGGGCTAAGGAAGGACCCTGAGGCAGAGCATCTTACTAGTGCTGCTGCTTGTGTGGGTGGGATGTGTACTGCGCCAATCCTTGCTGACCCTCCTCTCCTATTCATCCCATGTGATTGGCGCAGTACACATCCCACCCACACAAGCAGCAGCAGTAATAAGAAGCTCCCCCCCGGGGTTCTTCCTTAACCCCTGCAAAGGGTGTGAGTAGGGCCTCATGTCTAAATTTTGCCTAAGGCCTCACAAAGCCTAGAGCCGCCTCTGGTCCCAGCACTGAACCTTGGGGTACACCACTGGTAACCTTAGACCATTCAGAGTAAGAATCATTAACCACGACTCTCTGAATTCTGTCTTTTAGCCAGTTTTCTATCCATTTACAAACTGATATTTCCAAACCTGTAGACTTTACCTTACACATGAGCCATGTAAGGTAACAACTCTGATCCCTCTGCACCCTAGATATTTCCCCAGCACTATAGCCACCCAAGATAACCCAAGCATTGCTACCCCCTATACACCCCAGATCCACTCTCAGCATTGTTCCCCCCCCCCATACACCCTTGATATCCCTCAGCACCATTATTCCATCCATGTATTACCCCTTTTTCCAGTGGAGATACAGTGCATGTAAACTTTTGGCTATGTGCCCACCTCCAGCACTGGACTCACCTATACCAATCAAGCAAGCAGAAGGAGGGGCGGAGAAGGGAGCATCCCTCTGGGCATTCCAAACCCTTCGGTGCAAACAGTGCTGGACAGCTGGGCTCACCATAACACCATCCACGATGCTACTTCCGCAGGTGGGCTCTCAGTGCTGCCAACTCAGCAGCTCACACTCCAGCTCCTACCCCATGGCCTCAGAGTCCCGAACATTCAAACTGCGTGGGGCGGGGTCAGAGCATCACTGGCGCTCCTGTCCTGCCCCTGATGTGAAATAATAGGTATCGTTGTGTATCCATCAGTCTCAGTGCCATCATAGGGCCCCCGATTTCTGGGCAGCGTGGGCACAAGGAGCAGCTTCTTTGGGGAAAGTGCAGGGGCCCCCCCACGTTAAAAAACGTGAATGAATATTCACTTTCCTAACACTAAGCCGCCTCTCCATCATTTAGGTGCTCTGATCTGGAACCCGTCACCTGGCTGGCTGAAACGACAGACGCTGTGATTGGACGCTAGGCATCCACTCATAGCAGAGGACAGGAAGAGAGGACGGGAGAAGACATTGAAGAGCTGTCACACCGAGACAGGTAAGTGTCGGCGGGGAATACACTGGCAGCATTTGATGTGGCTGCGTTTGATGGGGTACAGTGGTGGCAATTGATGTGCATAGTGGCAGCAATTGATGGGCACAGTGGCGGAAATTGATGGGCACAGTGGCGCAGTTTGATGGCACAGCGGCTGCAATTGATGGTACAGCAAGGCTGCAATTGATGAGGTTTTTTTCAGAATTTTCCAGTTTGTTTGCGCCCCCCTAAAAAATTTTGAGCACCAGCCACCACTGAGGGGGAGTACAACTGGGGGAATCAATGTTGGAGAAGGATCTGGGTGTTCTGGTAGATAATAAGCTTAATAATAGAATACAATGGCCAAGCTGCGGTTTCCGCAAAGTCCTTTCTTGTATTAGGAGAGGTATGGACTCCAGAGAGAGAGAGAGATCATTTTGCCCCCCTGTACAAAGCATTAGTAAGACCTCATCTGGAATATGCAGTTCAGTTTTGGGCACCAGTTCTCAAAAAAGATATCGGGGAACTGGAGAAAGTGCAGAGAAGGGCAACCAAACTGATAAGAGGCATGGAGGAGCTCAGCTATGAGGAAAGATGTACATCATACAACTGGATACTGACATTTATAGGTAAAGTTGATCCAGGGAATATCCAATTGCCTCTTGGGGAATCAGGGAGGAATGTTTCCCCCTGCTGGAGCAAATTTGGTCATGCTTTTATTGTCTTGTCCCCCCCCCCCCTGTTTTGGTTGAACAAGATGGACTATGTAACATGGAGCCCAGCAGCACTAAAGTTGTCAGTTCAAATCCCAACCAGGGCACTACCTGCATGGAGTTTGCATGTTCTCCCTGTGCCTGTGTGGGTTTTCTCCCACACTCCAAAGACATGCTCATAGATTAAATGGCTCCTGTCCACACTGGCTCTAGTATGTGTATGTATGAGTCTGAGTCAGGGACCTTAGATTGCAAGTTCCTTGAGGGCAGGGACTGATGTGAATGTATATTATATATGTAAATGGAGTGCAGTAGTCAGTATGACCCCCCCCCCCCCCCATTCACATCAGTGTTTTCCCTCACATCCATGTCCCCAGAGTCCACACTTTCAACAGATTCCTCACCATTCTCTTATACATCAGGGTGGCCAGAGTCCCTCTTTACAGAGTCTGCAGAGACTCCCTTATTTCAGACTACCCCCTTACATCAAAGTACCCAGAGTTGCCCAGATTCACTCCTTACATCAATGTCTCTGGAGTTCCCCTATACACAGGGTGCCCAGATTCACTCCTTACATCAAAGTACTCAGAGTTCCCCTATACACCGGGTTCCCAGATTCACTCCTTACATCAGTGTCTCCGGAGTTCCTCTATACACAGGTTGCCCAGATTAACTCCTTACATCAATGTCTCCGGAGTTCCCCTATACACAGGGTGCCCAGATTCACTCCTTACATCAATGTCTCCTGAGTTCCCCTATACACAGGGTGCCCAGATTCACTCCTTACATCAATGTCTCCGGAGTCCCCCTATACACAGGGTACCCAGATTCACTCCTTACATCAATGTCTCCGGAGTTCCCTATACACAGGGTACCCAGATTCACTCCTTACATCAATGTCTCAGGAGTTCCCCTATACACAGGGTGCCCAGATTCACTCCTCACATCAATGTCTCAGGAGTCCCCCTATACACAGGGTGCCCAGATTCACTCCATACATCAATGTCTCAGGAGTCCCCCTATACACAGGGTGCCCAGATTCACTCCTTACATCAATGTCTCCGGAGTCCCCCTATGCACAGGGTGCCCAGATTCACTCCTTACATCAATGTCTCAGGAGTCCCCTTATACACAGGGTGCCCAGATTCACTCCTTACATCAATGTCTCCGGAGTCCCCCTATACACAGGGTGCCCAGATTCACTCCTTACATCAATGTCTCCGGAGTCCCCCTATACACCAGGCGTCCAGATTCACTCCTTACATCAATGTCCCCAGAGTACCCCCTTGCATCAGTGTCCCCAGAGAGAGAGGGAGGAGGGATAGAGAAGGAGAGAGGAAAGAGGCTGTGTTCCTTTAAGCACTAATGTATTTACTTACGATTTACTTTGGTTTATGATGTGTCTAATTTTTCCGCATAGTTTAGTCTACACTACATGAAGTTCACAGTTTGTCATCGTGACCCCGACTTCATGTAAATTTCATGTATTGCATACTAGTAGTGATGGACGAACTTCCGACGGGACGTTTCGCGAACGCGAAACGCGAACGGACACAAACGTTCGCGAAAACGACCGTTCGCCGCGGGCTCCATTGACTTCAATGGGAGGCGAATTTCGCAAACCTTTAGGTCGAATTTGCGGCCACGGGGTAATTATTAGGGGGTAGCACGTAGTCCCACCACCTGGACAATAGCATAATACATGTATGAGGTGAATTTGGGATCGATAACTACAAGCATTTTTTTTTTATTTGGGAAATTGTTCTGACAATTCAGGACTATGGAGCTAATGAAGGCAATGGAGGAGAGGGAAGGTCAGGGACCAGGGTAGGCAAACAAGAGGGTGCAGGAGATACAGAGCACTGACAGCAGCACCGTAATACAGAGCACTGACATCAGCACCGTGACATACAGCGCTGACAGCAGCTCCGTGACATACAGCGCTGACAGCAGCTCCGTGACATACAGCGCTGACAGCAGCTCCGTGACATACAGCGCTGACAGCAGCTCCGTGACATACAGCGCTGACAGCAGCTCCGTGACATACAGCGCTGACAGCAGCACCGTGACATACAGCGCTGACAGCAGCTCCGTGACATACAGCGCTGACAGCAGCTCCGTGACATACAGCGCTGACAGCAGCTCCGTGACATACAGCACTGACAGCAGCTCCGTGACATACAGCGCTGACAGCAGCTCCGTGACATACAGCGCTGACAGCAGCACCGTGACATACAGCGCTGACAGCAGCTCCGTGACATACAGCGCTGACAGCAGCTCCGTGACATACAGCGCTGACAGCAGCTCCGTGACATACAGCGCTGACAGCAGCTCCGTGACATACAGCGCTGACAGCAGCTCCGTGACATACAGCGCTGACAGCAGCTCCGTGACATACAGCGCTGACAGCAGCTCCGTGACATACAGCGCTGACAGCAGCTCCGTGACATACAGCGCTGACAGCAGCTCCGTGACATACAGCGCTGACAGCAGCTCCGTGACATACAGCGCTGACAGCAGCACCGTAAGCAGCCCCAGGAGGAAGTCAGCACAGCACAGGGATGGTGTGATCCCCTCATAATAAGAACCCCCAGGAGGAAGTCAGCACAGCACAGGGATGGTGGGAGCCCCTCATAATAAGAACACCCAGGAGGAAGTCAGCACAGCACAGGGATGGTGGGAACCCCTCATAATAAGCAGCCCCAGTAGAAATATGACACCGCTCAACCTCTTCAAAGAGGAGGGTAGGGGCATATAGTACGGTGTGCTTTTTTGGGTCAGGGAAGTGAGCCAAATGAATTAAGAAGGTCTGTGTGCTTGATTCCAAAAATTGTTTATAGACATATACATGGTCTACTGATCACATGTGTTGAATTCCTCCGAGATCCATGCCTCATTCATTTTTAGAAATGTGAGGTAGTTAACACTGTGGTGAGCTAGGCGAGTACGCTTATCGGTCACAATCCCCCCTGCTGCGCTGAACGTCCTTTCGGACAGGACACTGGATGAGGGGCAAGCCAACAGTTCGATTGCAAATTGGGCAAGCTCTGGCCAGAGGTCAAGCCTGCCCACCCAGTAGTCTAGGGGTTCATCACTCCTCAGAGCGTCCACATCGGCCGTTAACCCAATGTAGTCGGACACCTGACGGTCTAGGCGTTCCCTGATGCTGGATCCGGATGACACCTGTCGATGGGTCGGCTGAAAGAATGACCTCATATCCGAAGTCACCAACACATCTTCAAACCGGCCTCTTCTTGCAGGCGCTGTTGGATTGGTACCCGCAAATCCTTCTCTGGGAGTGGGAATTGCTCCTCTGCCAGCGCACGCAAAAGCAGAATGCAGCATTTCTCGAAGCAAGGCCTGGAAGTGCTGCATTCTGACAGCCCTCTGCGACGGCGGTAACATTTCCGCCATTTTGTGTTTGTACCGGGGGTCTAAGTACGTTGCCACCCAGTACTGGTCCTTGACCCTCATGCTTTTTATACGGGGGTCCCTATTAAAACACTGGAGCATGAAGGCCCCCATTTGCACTAAAGTGGAAGCGGTGTGGTGGCCTGGCTCCTGCTCATCATCCAGGATAATGTCGTCCTCTTCATTCTCCTCTCCCCATCCTCGCACAACAGGGATCCCAGAAAGGTTTAAAGCATGCTCTTCTTGCTCCTGCTCATCCGCCCCGGCACCATCCTCCTCTGACTCCTCATCAGACTCCTGTTGTTGACTTGTCTCAGATAGAGTAGCCCCCCCTGGGAATTCATCCAGCATTGCGACTTCCTCATCTTCCCGCTCCTGCTCCTCCACAGCCTGATCAATGACACGACGCAATGCACGCTCCAGAAAGAAGGCATAAGGTACCATGTCACTGATGGCGCCATGGCTGCGACTGACCAGTTTGGTGATCTCCTCAAATGGCCGCAGAAGTCTGCATGTGTCGCGCATGAGCAGCCACTGGCGCGGTGAAAAAAAACCCAGCTCCCCAGAACCGTTTCTTTCGCAGAGTTCATACAGGTAGACGTTAACTGCACGTTTCTGCTGGAGCAGCCTATCAAGCATATAGAAGGTTGAGTTCCATCGCGTCGGGCAATCGCAAATAAGACGTCTGACCGGCAGATGGTGTCGCCGCTGAATGTCAGCAAGGCGAGCCATGGCCGTGTAAGATCTTCTGAAATGGGCCGAGATTTTCCTTGCCTGCCGCAAGATGTCCTGGACCCCAGGGTATTTGACAAGGAATCGCTGCACGACCAAGTTTAAGACGTGTGCCATGCACGGCACGTGCGTGATTTTGCCCTGTTTCAATGCGCTAAGCAGATTGGCACCGTTGTCACACACCACTTTACCAACTGTCAAATTGAGCGGTGTTAGCCACTCATCTGCCTGTGAACGCAAAGCTGAAAGGAGTGCCGGGCCAGTGTGGCTCTTTGCTTCCAGGCACAACAGACGCAGCACCGGCATGGCAACGTCTCACCTGGCATGTGGAATAGGTTCTGGGGAGCTTGGGCGGTGCAGTGGAAGAGACGCTAGCAGCGGAAAAGGAGGAGGCAGCTGAGGAGGAGAGGGAGGAGGATGGAGTAGGAGGAGGAGAAGAAGAGTCAGGCCTGCATGCAATCCGTGGCGGTAAAACCAAATCTACACGGGTGCCACGGGTTACATGCTTGACGGCCGTCAGAAGGTTCACCCAGTGGGCAGTAAAACTGATATACCTTCCCTGCCCGTGTTTGCTAGACCACGTGTCTGTGGTCAGATGTATCTTGGCACCGACACTGTGTGCCAGAGATACATTCACTTGCCGCTGAACATGGCCATATAGCTCTGGGATGCCCTTCTCTGAGAAATACTTCCTTCCTGGGACCTTCCATTGTGGTGTTCCAATGGCCACAAATTTGCGAAAGGCCTCCGAGTCCACCAGTTTATATGGCAGTAGTTGGCGGGCTATGAGTTCTGACAAGCCAGCCGCCAACCGTTGGGCAAGAGGGTTATCCGGCGTCATCATTTTTTTACGCTCAAACATTAGGCCCACGGAAGCCTGCCTTTTTGCAGAAAAATGTGAGCTTGGCGTGATGGAAGGTGGAGTGGAGGACAATTGTGAGGAGAGAGGAGAAGGAGAAGTAGAAGACGAGGCTGGACGGTGAGAGCCTGCAGTGTGGCTTTGTGTGTTCCGTTGCTCCCACTGGGCTCGGTGATGGCTGCTCATGTGCCTTCTTAAGGCGGTCGTCCCTAGGTGAGTATTGGGCTTACCGCGACTAACGCGTTGACTGCAAAGATTGCAGATGGCAACGCTATTGTCAGCAGCGGACACGTTAAAAAAAGCCCACACTGCGGAGCCATGTGCCGGTGTCCTGGGAGCGCCAGATGTGACCGTACATGGTCGATGACTCGCTCCTGATACATTTGCAGTCTGCTTTGTCCCTGCTGTGCAATGTAAGTCATTGCTGCTTCTCCTCCCTATCTGCTGGTCCATATCTCCCTCTGAACTCCCCTCCTCTTCCTCTCTTGTGGGCACCCACGTGACATCACTAGACACGTCATCATCAACGTCACCTTCCCCACCGCTATAAGTAGAGTAGGCAGCAACACCGGGGACCAACCTCCTCCTTGGGCTGATCTGGGTACTGGCGTCAGACTGCTGAGTAGCGCTTGTTGCTACCTCCTCTTCCTGATCCAATACCAAGAGTGGCTGCGCATCAGAAATGTCCTCTTGATATGGATCGGAAAATAATTCCAGTGACTCAAGCGGAAGGTATGTGGTGGTGGTGGTGGTGGTCGTGTTGTTGGTGGTAGTGTCTTTGGGGGTGCACATAGCAGAGAGTGAAGAAGAGGGTGCAGATCGAGAGGATGAGGAGGGTGCAGAAGAGTAAGGCTGAGCGAGCCACTCAACCAAGTCTGGTGCATCCTTTAAAGTAATTGAACGCACCTTCTGCAACTTCCCACTTTGGCTCAAGCCTGTTGCTCCTGCCCTACCCCTACCACCCCTGCGGAAGGGCCTGCCTCTTCCTCTGCATGTCATTTTTTAAATGACCCTGTGACAAAACTCTTAGTCCCTATACCGCTGAAGGACTGCTGCAGTATAGGTGAGCGGTCAGCAGTGGTGCACGTCAACCCTATCTATTGTGGACCTATAGCGGTCCTTACAGAACAGCAGACTGTACCGCACTCAAGCCTATGTACCGTAGCACCCTATACCAAGTTACCAGTCCTTATAAGAACTTTTGTGGACCAAGCAGGTTGTGTATTAGTGTTTAGCAGACTGTACGTCAGTCCCTATACCGCTGAAGGACTGCTGCAGTATAGGGCAGCGGTCAGCAGTGGTGCACGTCAACCCTATCTATTGTGGACCGATAGCGGTCCTTACAGAACAGCAGACTGTACCGCACTCAAGCCTATGTACCGTAGCACCCTATACCAAGTTACCAGTCCTTATAAGAACTTTTGTGGACCAAGCAGGTTGTGTGTTAGTGTTTAGCAGACTGTGCGTCAGTCCCTATACCGCTGAAGGACTGCTGCAGTATAGGGCAGCGGTCAGCAGTAGTGCACGGCAACCCTATGTATTGTGGACCGATAGCGGTCCTTACAGAACAGCAGACTGTAACGCACTCAGGCCTATGTACCGTAGCACCCTATACCAAGTTACCAGTCCTTATAAGAACTTTTGTGGACCAAGCAGGTTGTGTGTTAGTGATTAGCAGACTGTACGTCAGTCCCTATACCAATGAAGGACTGCTGCAGTATAGGGCAGCGGTCAGCAGTAGTGCACGGCAACCCTATGTATTGTGGACCGATAGCGGTCCTTACAGAACAGCAGACTGTAACGCACTCAGGCCTATGTACCGTAGCACCCTATACCAAGTTACCAGTCCTTATAAAAACTTTTGTGGACCAAGCAGGTTGTGTGTTAGTGTTTAGCAGACTGTGCGTCAGTCCCTATACCGCTGAAGGACTGCTGCAGTATAGGGCAGCGGTCAGCAGTGGTGCACGTCAACCCTATCTATTGTGGACCGATAGCGGTCCTTACAGAACAGCAGACTGTACCGCACTCAAGCCTATGTACCGTAGCACCCTATACCAAGTTACCAGTCCTTATAAGAACTTTTGTGGACCAAGCAGGTTGTGTATTAGTGTTTAGCAGACTGTACGTCAGTCCCTATACCGCTGAAGGACTGCTGCAGTATAGGGCAGCGGTCAGCAGTGGTGCACGTCAACCCTATCTATTGTGGACCGATAGCGGTCCTTACAGAACAGCAGACTGTACCGCACTCAAGCCTATGTACCGTAGCACCCTATACCAAGTTACCAGTCCTTATAAGAACTTTTGTGGAACAAGCAGGTTGTGTGTTAGTGATTAGCAGACTGTACGTCAGTCCCTATACCAATGAAGGACTGCTGCAGTATAGGGCAGCGGTCAGCAGTAGTGCACGGCAACCCTATGTATTGTGGACCGATAGCGGTCCTTACAGAACAGCAGACTGTACTGCACTCAGGCCTATGTACCGTAGCACCCTATACCAAGTTACCAGTCCTTATAAAAACTTTTGTGGACCAAGCAGGTTGTGTGTTAGTGTTTAGCAGACTGTGCGTCAGTCCCTATACCGCTGAAGGACTGCTGCAGTATAGGGCAGCGGTCAGCAGTAGTGCACGGCAACCCTATGTATTGTGGACCGATAGCGGTCCTTACAGAACAGCAGACTGTAACGCACTCAGGCCTATGTACCGTAGCACCCTATACCAAGTTACCAGTCCTTATAAGAACTTTTGTGGACCAAGCAGGTTGTGTGTTAGTGATTAGCAGACTGTACGTCAGTCCCTATACCAATGAAGGACTGCTGCAGTATAGGGCAGCGGTCAGCAGTAGTGCACGGCAACCCTATGTATTGTGGACCGATAGCGGTCCTTACAGAACAGCAGACTGTAACGCACTCAGGCCTATGTACCGTAGCACCCTATACCAAGTTACCAGTCCTTATAAAAACTTTTGTGGACCAAGCAGGTTGTGTGTTAGTGTTTAGCAGACTGTGCGTCAGTCCCTATACCGCTGAAGGACTGCTGCAGTATAGGGCAGCGGTCAGCAGTGGTGCACGTCAACCCTATCTATTGTGGACCGATAGCGGTCCTTACAGAACAGCAGACTGTACCGCACTCAAGCCTATGTACCGTAGCACCCTATACCAAGTTACCAGTCCTTATAAGAACTTTTGTGGACCAAGCAGGTTGTGTATTAGTGTTTAGCAGACTGTACGTCAGTCCCTATACCGCTGAAGGACTGCTGCAGTATAGGGCAGCGGTCAGCAGTGGTGCACGTCAACCCTATCTATTGTGGACCGATAGCGGTCCTTACAGAACAGCAGACTGTACCGCACTCAAGCCTATGTACCGTAGCACCCTATACCAAGTTACCAGTCCTTATAAGAACTTTTGTGGAACAAGCAGGTTGTGTGTTAGTGATTAGCAGACTGTACGTCAGTCCCTATACCAATGAAGGACTGCTGCAGTATAGGGCAGCGGTCAGCAGTAGTGCACGGCAACCCTATGTATTGTGGACCGATAGCGGTCCTTACAGAACAGTAGACTGTAACGCACTCAGGCCTATGTACCGTAGCACCCTATACCAAGTTACCAGTCCTTATAAGAACTTTTGTGGAACAAGCAGGTTGTGTGTTAGTGATTAGCAGACTGTACGTCAGTCCCTATACCAATGAAGGACTGCTGCAGTATAGGGCAGCGGTCAGCAGTAGTGCACGGCAACCCTATGTATTGTGGACCGATAGCGGTCCTTACAGAACAGCAGACTGTAACGCACTCAGGCCTATGTACCGTAGCACCCTATACCAAGTTACCAGTCCTTATAAGAACTTTTGTGGACCAAGCAGGTTGTGTGTTAGTGATTAGCAGACTGTACGTCAGTCCCTATACCAATGAAGGACTGCTGCAGTATAGGGCAGCGGTCAGCAGTAGTGCACGGCAACCCTATGTATTGTGGACCGATAGCGGTCCTTACAGAACAGCAGACTGTACTGCACTCAGGCCTATGTACCGTAGCACCCTATACCAAGTTACCAGTCCTTATAAGAACTTTTGTGGACCAAGCAGGTTGTGTGTTAGTGTTTAGCAGACTGTGCGTCAGTCCCTATACCGCTGAAGGACTGCTGCAGTATAGGGCAGCGGTCAGCAGTAGTGCACGGCAACCCTATGTATTGTGGACCGATAGCGGTCCTTACAGAACAGCAGACTGTAACGCACTCAGGCCTATGTACCGTAGCACCCTATACCAAGTTACCAGTCCTTATAAGAACTTTTGTGGACCAAGCAGGTTGTGTGTTAGTGATTAGCAGACTGTACGTCAGTCCCTATACCAATGAAGGACTGCTGCAGTATAGGGCAGCGGTCAGCAGTAGTGCACGGCAACCCTATGTATTGTGGACCGATAGCGGTCCTTACAGAACAGCAGACTGTAACGCACTCAGGCCTATGTACCGTAGCACCCTATACCAAGTTACCAGTCCTTATAAAAACTTTTGTGGACCAAGCAGGTTGTGTGTTAGTGTTTAGCAGACTGTGCGTCAGTCCCTATACCGCTGAAGGACTGCTGCAGTATAGGGCAGCGGTCAGCAGTAGTGCACGGCAACCCTATGTATTGTGGACCGATAGCGGTCCTTACAGAACAGCAGACTGTAACGCACTCAGGCCTATGTACCGTAGCACCCTATACCAAGTTACCAGTCCTTATAAGAACTTTTGTGGACCAAGCAGGTTGTGTGTTAGTGATTAGCAGACTGTACGTCAGTCCCTATACCAATGAAGGACTGCTGCAGTATAGGGCAGCGGTCAGCAGTAGTGCACGGCAACCCTATGTATTGTGGACCGATAGCGGTCCTTACAGAACAGCAGACTGTAACGCACTCAGGCCTATGTACCGTAGCACCCTATACCAAGTTACCAGTCCTTATAAGAACTTTTGTGGAACAAGCAGGTTGTGTGTTAGTGATTAGCAGACTGTACGTCAGTCCCTATACCAATGAAGGACTGCTGCAGTATAGGGCAGCGGTCAGCAGTAGTGCACGGCAACCCTATGTATTGTGGACCGATAGCGGTCCTTACAGAACAGCAGACTGTAACGCACTCAGGCCTATGTACCGTAGCACCCTATACCAAGTTACCAGTCCTTATAAGAACTTTTGTGGACCAAGCAGGTTGTGTGTTAGTGATTAGCAGACTGTACGTCAGTCCCTATACCAATGAAGGACTGCTGCAGTATAGGGCAGCGGTCAGCAGTAGTGCACGGCAACCCTATGTATTGTGGACCGATAGCGGTCCTTACAGAACAGCAGACTGTACTGCACTCAGGCCTATGTACCGTAGCACCCTATACCAAGTTACCAGTCCTTATAAAAACTTTTGTGGACCAAGCAGGTTGTGTGTTAGTGTTTAGCAGACTGTGCGTCAGTCCCTATACCGCTGAAGGACTGCTGCAGTATAGGGCAGCGGTCAGCAGTAGTGCACGGCAACCCTATGTATTGTGGACCGATAGCGGTCCTTACAGAACAGCAGACTGTAACGCACTCAGGCCTATGTACCGTAGCACCCTATACCAAGTTACCAGTCCTTATAAGAACTTTTGTGGACCAAGCAGGTTGTGTGTTAGTGATTAGCAGACTGTACGTCAGTCCCTATACCAATGAAGGACTGCTGCAGTATAGGGCAGCGGTCAGCAGTAGTGCACGGCAACCCTATGTATTGTGGACCGATAGCGGTCCTTACAGAACAGCAGACTGTACCGCACCCAAGCCTATGTACCGTAGCACCCTAGACAGACCAAGTTACCAGTCCTGATAAAGAGCTTTGTGGAACAAGTGAGTTGTGAATGATTAGCAGACTGCAGCAGAAGGGCAGCAGTCAAGTATAATATTCTTTCTATATTTGGAAGAAAGAATATTATACGTGTACAAGCCTATTACCGTACCACTGATACCAGTCCTGAAAAGAACCTTTGTGGAACTAATAGTAACAGCAAGTCTTTAAAATTATCCTCACTGCCTGACACACTGCTTCCTGCCTGTCCCTATACAAATTGGCAAAAAAGAGTAGGCTGGAACGATTAGCTGGAACAGCTCTTTTGTGGACCTGATAGTAACAGCTAATGATGATGATGATGATGATGATGAAGAAAGACTAATCTGGCTGAGCTGTCCCTAAAATAGCAGCATACAGCGCTCTGTCCCTTTATCTAAACTGACAAAAGAAACTCAGGCTGCTGACCTAACACCTATACCAGTCCTGAAAAGAACTTTTGTGTACCAAATAGCTAGCGTTTTCTCTGTCCCTACTCCACACAGGATCCTTTCCCTACAGTGACAGAAGAAAGAATGTAAAATGGCCACCGGATCGGGTGTATTTATAGGTTAGGGGGAATGTCCAAGTGTCCATGAGCTGTCATGTCTCAATTGGTTGTCCTGTAACACATGATAAACGTGTCACGAAAGGTTAAAGTTCTTGTATACATTAAACACGTAAGTCCGCCGGGGCGAACGACGGAAAAAGGCGTTCGAACCCGCGGACGGCGAAAGTCGGAAATTCGCCGCGAAACGACCGCCGGGCGAACCGTTCGGCCATCACTACATACTAGACCATATATCTAAAAATCAGAGACATCATAAGCCCAAATAAAGAGAAAGTACAGACCTCCTATATAGTGCTAACTTACCTCCTCCTCCTTTACCACTGGATCTCCGTAAGATTTACCCCCCTTCATGACCAGGACATTTTTTTTTGCGATTCGGTACTGCGTTACTTTCAATTGTGCATTCATGCAATGCTGTACCTAAATGAAATTTATGTTTTTTTGTCCCACAAATAGAGCTCTCTTTTGGTAGTAATTGATCACCACTGGGTTTTTTTGTTTTTTTTTGCGCTATAAATAAAAAAAAGACAGACAATTTTGAAAAAGAAAAAAAAAAACAATATTTATTTTCTGTTATAGAACACATCCAATAAAAAAATAATAATATTATAAAATATTTTTGGTTAAAAAAAATCCCAATAAGCCTATATTGATTGGTTTGTGCTAAAGTTATAGTGTCTACAAACTATGGGATATATACTGGAATTTTCTATTTATTTATTTTATACTAGTAATGGAGGCGATAAGCGACTTATAGCGGGACTGCGATATTGCGGAGGACAGCCTGACACTTACTGACACTTTGTGGGAACCAGTGACACTAATACAGTGACATTACCTGCCTTGAGTGTGCATGTTCCCCATGTGCCTGTGTGGGTTTCCTCCGGGGTACTCCGGTCTCCTCCCACACTCCAAAGACATACTGGGAGGTTAATTGGCTGCTGTCTCAATTGGCCCTAGTATATGAATGTGAGTTTAGGGACCTGAGATTGTAAGCTCTTTGAGGGTAGGGACTGATGTGAATGTACAGTGTATATTTAGGTGGCACAGTGGTGTAGTGGTTAGCACTCTCGTCTAGCAGTAAAAAGGGTCTCTGGTTCAAATCCCAACCACGACACTACCTGCCTGGAGTTTGCATGTTCTCCCTGTGCCTGTGTGGGTTTCCTCCGGGTACTCTGGCTTCCTCGCACACTCCAAACACATGCAGGTAGGTTAATTGGTTTCTGTCCAGGGGCAGACTGACCATTTGGTCACTGCCCTAGGGCCCCGGGCCACCAGGGGGCCCCATCAGGGTTGTCAGCCTCAGTAAAACCAGGGACAGTATGTAAAAATCTGTGTTTTTTTTTACATCTGTCTCTGAAATGTCCCTCGCCGATGGAATATCGGCAGAGCAGTCGGGACAGGCCAGCTGTCAAGCAGTTTGAACTAACGCAAGGCACTATGGGGGATGTAGTCCAGAGATGCACTCCTCTCCCTATAGCAATATCCAGGGCCGTTTTTAAGGCAGGGCAAAAGGGAACAATGTACCCCTACCCATTCACCTGTAAAATAAAGTACAAAAAAAAAACACAACACACAAGATAAAATAATTTATTGCACAGCTCCGGGGGTCTTCCGTCTTCGGGGGTCTTCTCGCCGGACTCCTCCGCTATCTTCTTGTAGCTCTTTTACTAGCGGAGGAGCCCGGCATTCTTCTTCGTCGCCGCGGCCTCTTCTTCCGACTTCGGGGGTCTTGTCCCCCTCTTCGGTTCTTCTGTCGCCGCCGCCTTCCATTCTTCTGTTCTTCTCTTCTTCTCCTGGAGATGTTGAATCGACGTTCTCTCCGGCGGCAATGCCAGGGACGCGCTGCGCTGCGACTTATATAGGGACAAGGGGCGGTGTCACATGGGTTGATGTCACATGGGTTGGTGTCACATGGTGACCCCGCCCCTTACGATGTCACAGTCCCGGAGGATGCTGGGACTGTCGCCATGTGACATCAACCCATGTGACCAACCCATGTGACATCAACCCATGTGACACCGCCCCTTGTCCCTATATAAGTCGCAGCGCAGCGCGTCCCTGGCATTGCGGCCGGAGAGAACGTTGAGTCAACATCTCCAGGAGAAGAAGAAGAGAAGAACAGAAGAACGGAAGGTGGCGGCGGTGGCGGCGGCGACAGAAGAACCGAAGAGGGGGACAAGACCCCCGATGTCGGAAGAAGAGGCCGTGGCGATGAAGAAGAATGCCGGGCTCCTCCGCTAGTAAAAGAGCTACAAGAAGATAGCGGAGGAGTCCGGCGAGAAGACCCCCGAAGATGGAAGACCCCCGGAGCTGTGCAATAAATTATTTTATCTTGTGTGTTGTGTTTTTTTTTTTGTACTTTATTTTACAGGTGAATGGGTAGGGGTACATTGTACCCCATACTCATTCACATAGGGTGGGGGGCCGGTATCCGGGGGTCCCCTTATTAAAAGGGGGCTCCCGGATTCCGATAAGCCCCCCGCCCGTAGACCCCGACAACCAACGGCCAGGGTTGTCGGGAAGAGGCCCTTGTCCTCATCAACATGGGGACAAGGTGCTTTGGGGTGGGGGGCCTGGTACGGCTCAGGAGGGGGGGGGGCGCTCGCTCGCCCCTCCTTTCCTGGCCGGCTGGGTAGCGTGCTCGGACAAGGGTCTGTTGTGGACTTTGGGGGGACCCCCACGCCGATTTTTTTCAGTGTTGGGGTTCCCCTTTAAGTCCATACCAGGCGGCGGGGCCAGCTACCCGTGTATATATATATATACACACAAAGTATATGAGCGCACATGCGACTATCTTAGTACACATATTCAAAAAAAAATCTTTTATTCCGTTGTGCATCTCCCCCTCACCTATAGATTCCAGCTGTCTATCCACGCGGTCCCGGGTGTCCTTGGGAGGCCCTTAAACATTTCCTCATCACTCCGCACAGTGCATTGGGATAGGGGAGAAAGGAGAAAGCGTTTTTTCTGTCTCACACCCTGTCCCCCTGTGTGGTTTACATTTTTATCTCCATTACATTTACAACTATACCGATTTGAAGATTGACATCAATTGGTCATTTCATGACCTTAATTGGGGCATACTTGCGTGCATGTAAGTACGACTATATAAAAAAAATAAAAATAATGTTTTTTTGTTTTTTTTTCTTTATACACTAACAATGTTTATATACATGTACATGTGTGTTTTTTATTCACTACTTTAGATCAGATTTTTGAATAATATAGACCTGCATAAACGAAGGATCCATGAAGAAGGAGAAAACTCCATAACGCGTAGGACATATCGTATGCATATTATTGATTCAGTTGTTTGTGCATATGTGATGATGTAACATATATGCCACATATATACATACATAGAAAAGAATCTTCTTTGTAATAAGTTTGGTTGTATGTAACTAGGCTGCACATTAGAATATACTAAATTATGTACATTTGTTATTTGTATGTTTTTGATGAATTGTTATAATAAAGTGATTGTATGATTTTACATGTATGTTGTAAGTTTCACAGTTTATGCCTGAAAAGTCCTGCCATTTTGAGGGGATTTGCTTTTTGGTAGAATCTCTACGTTTTGGGATGTTGGCTATAAAAAGTGAAGTACCTAGGATACCTCAATTTTTTTGATTTTTAGTATATGAATGGGGACCTTGGATTGTGGGCTCCTTAAGGGTAGGGACTGATGTGAGTGGGCAATGTACAGGGATAAGGACAATTGTAGACACTCACTCAGGTTGAACTGGTGTCTTTATTCAACCTTACTAACTATGTAATATGTAAAGCGCTGCATAATATAAGTACCTTAAATAATAATAATGCTATGCACTGTCACTGTACTAATGACACTGGCTGGGAAGGGGTTAAACATCTAGGGCGACCAAAGGGTTAAATGTGTGCCTTGTGTGCGCTGTTTTTTTATTTTTTATTACTAAGGGATGTACTTTACAGGGACAGAAAATCCATCACATCCCTGCGGACAGAACGAAGCTCTGCCTTGTTTACAGAGCTCTGTCCTATCTGATTAGTGGGTGCTGGCACCCACTGATTGGCTTGTGCTTTGTCAAATAACAGCACAGCCGCAGCACGCGCACGCCCCTTACCCGGAAGTGCCGGATCACGTACCCAGTACGTGAGTTGGCAAAGGAGAGCCGATCTGCCGCCGTATAACTAAGTTATGTGGTCGGCAAGGGGTTAATGTGCACCTGTGTTTTATACATTAACCTTATTTGAGTGGCCGCGCCTTCGATCCAGCACCGAACATCCGTGTCTCAGTCACTTTTCTGAATGTGGCGGTCTGGTGAGTGGTGCAGGTTGCAGTCAGAAAGTGTTATTGGCTTTGGGGTGGAGCTAGACGTTCTCCCTTCTTCTGCTTGCTGTAAAGCTGTAACTGAACTGCAGATCTGCTGGCTACGGCGGCTGAGTCTGTATTTTTTTTTTCTTACAGACAGGGTCTCCCGTCCCACCCTGCCGCCACACAGCCCGAGTAGCATTGGGCCGGCTTCGGAATTGTGCATGCACAGATTCAAAGCCAACGGCAGCCATACTTTTGATGGGCGCTCGGTGCCCATTCCCAGACATTTATGGATAGGTAACAATCAGACAATTTTTATGAACTGTCTGAAAATATTCAGGCGGTTGGCAACCCTGCCAGGATGGGGGGCGGGGCTTAGGTGAGTATAGCTGTCTACACAAAGTAGGGAAACCAAAAATCCTAGCAGGATGTGTTGGG
Source organism: Lithobates pipiens (assembly GCF_037356315.1). Classification (NCBI taxonomy): domain Eukaryota; kingdom Metazoa; phylum Chordata; class Amphibia; order Anura; family Ranidae; genus Lithobates; species Lithobates pipiens. The sequence goes on from NW_027507881.1 coordinate 8,803,297, forward strand.
GCGGTAGGAAGATTTTGCAAGGAGTGGAGTTTTAAGCAGACCATTTAACCAGCATCTGGAGAGATCATACCAATTACCCTACATCAGAGATGTCCAACCTGTGGCCCAAGTAGGGTTGCCACTTTTTCTTTAAGCCGAACACTTTAGAAGTGCACAGCAATTTTTATTTTTTTTATTTATTCTTTTTAGTATACACTATAGTACTGTATAAGACCTGGGGCACCTTTGTGCGCGCTCCAAAGAGAACAGTAATATGGTGCACATAGTGCTCCCTCACCCTCTTGCCAGACCCTGTTCCAAGCCACATTCCTGTCTAAATAATGTAGGACAGTCCAGGTTTTGAATCATGTGTCCGACTTTCAGTCCACCTGAAACCCGGACACATGATTCAAAACCTGAACTGCGGCCTGGGCATGTCTGGAGGGACGCTGTGCAAGCTACATAGTTACATAGTTAGTCAGGTTGAAAAAAGACACAAGTCCATCCAGTTCAACCTTAAAAACATTAAATAAATACAATAAAAACTATTGAACAATCCAATATATCCAATTCTATACCCACAGTCTATCCAGAGGAAGGCGAAAAACCCCCAGCAGAGCATGCTCCAATTTGCTACAACAGGGGTATGATGCTGGGGCTGCCGTTTTTTGTAATAGAACTGGCAGCAATGAATACAGGGACTCCCGATAGAGCCAGGCAAGTAAAAGCCGCACGGCTGCATCTAGATTTCAGTTGCCCTCCCAGGGCCTCTCCGCTCACAACCTCCCCTCTACCACATTGCTGTGTGGATGTCAGGGCTGGGTTCAGCCCTTCCTTCTCAGAGCTGGCCGCTCAGTTGTCAGCTAATTGCCAGCTCCTATCTCTCCACAGTGACTCACCTGTTGATGATATCCTGCTTGTCAGTCCTGCCTACTTAAGCCGTTCAGCCCAGTGGATCTCTGCCTTCGCCTTGGCCAACATCACAAGAAACTATCTCCTGCGTTCCTGTTCCTTGAGCAGTACGGAGGACAAGGAGACGACCAAAAGTCTCAGAAGATGAACGGCGCCTGGTTCAAGCCCCACCATCCAAGTGGACATAGAGTCAGAATAAAAAATTGCAGAGCGAAGCGAGGCTGTGCCCAAAGAGTGGCGAGCGAAGCGAGCCCGCAAGGGGCCCTGTTACCAAGTGCTACCGTATGTCCACTTGGATGGTGGGGCTTGAACTTGGACTCAGTGCGCAGGTGCTGTTCATCTTTGGAGACTTTCGGAGTCTCCTTGTCCTCCGTACTGCACAAGCAATGCGCCTTCGCAGTACGGGGCAGACACTATCCAATGGGGGGACAGTTTTTGGCAGAACACCGGCAAAAGTCACACTTCAACTTGCATTCAGCAGGCAGTGCTGCTGCCAAATGTGACCCCTTCAGGCAGTGCTGAGACAAGGCCATCCAGTGCCCAATGCAAAAGAAGCAAACACCCCCCCTCCCCCCCCCCTCTCCAGGTGGAGGAGGGGATGGGGCTATTAGTGGTGCACTCAGCTAAATTTAATGTTTGTGGCATGTGAAGAGTTTAATATTGGTGAACAAATAAGGGGCTAACAGTAGCAAAGGAAAAAATGTCCCTGTGTTGGTGTCACCAAGTCAATGGTGTCACTGAAAGGAAAGAATGTCACTTCTTCAGTGGTGTCACTGGAAGGAAAAATGTCACTGTGTCTTTGGTGTGGCTATAAAGAAAAAATGTCCCTGCATCAGCAGTGTTTGCTAAGAGGAAAACAATTTCCTGATGAATACAACAGCGGACCATGCTTGTGTAATGTGCCTTGAAACAGCCACATGTAGTTACCACTGGATGACAGGGTGACTGCTCGGGAGGACAAATGGGAGATGAGGCTAGAGTGTTGTCACATTATAACACCAGAACAACATACTCAGGGGTGCTGGGAACTTTTAGACTGCCATGTTTAGTCAGATGAAAGGAAACTTCAAGCAAACTAATTCTGGCAAGGTGGCTCCCGCACAGTGGTGTACCAAGGGGGGGTGCGGGGGGGGCGGTCCTCCCCGGGTGCCACACATTGGGGGTGGGGGGTGTCAGGCACTGCCCAGGGACCCCGGGTGCATGTGGGGCCCCCGGCACTTTCCCTGTCATCGCAGCTTTGTAAAAAGTTGATTGGATCAGCATAGAATCCAGCGGTGTGGGGGAGGGGGAGGCTGTCTGTAACTCCCCTGTCATCTCATCAAGTTAGGCTGTCCCTCAGGGATGTTCACGATCTCCCGAGGCAGCTGGAGTTGGTAGGCAGGGTCAGGGGTATGTGGCTGCCTTCTCCACTTCTCCTATAGACCCCTCCCCTCAGGTAGAAAAAAGAGGAGGAGAGACCACAGCAACCCGGGAATCTTCATTACCTGACATGCTGTAAGTGACTGAGGTTTTTACGTTTTTTTTAATTCATGACAAAAACGCGTTTCGAAATTGCTGCGCAAATGCTGTGTGACATAAAATGTTGCAATGACCACCATTTTATTCCCTAGGCTCTGCTAAAAAACACATATATCATTTTTGGGGGTTCTGAGTAATTTTCTAGCAAAAAAAAAGATGATTTTTACATGTAGGAGAGGAGCGCCAGAATAGGCCTGGATAGTCTATGGAAGTGGTTAAAAAGGTGGCGTTTTTAAATCTCAAGCTCCTTTCCCGTTGGTACCCAATGCCCTCCAGGCTACATAGATGCTTCCCCTCTACCTGGCTGGCACTGTGGAGAGGAAGAGGGCACCCTTATCCATATTTTCTGGGTTTGCCCGAGATTGAAGGACTTCTGGCGAGAAGTCAGCCGAGTCACTCAAAAATTTACAGAATACTCGATTCCAGAGGAGGCAGTGTTTTTCTTATTACACCACTCTAAGATACCCTCCAAAACATACAAAAAGTCCCCGTTACGCCATTTGCTTAATGCAGCAAAGGCGTGTATACCCCTCCAGTGGAAGCAACGCTCCTCGCCGACCATTGCTCTCTGGTTACGAAGAGTAGAAGAAGTGAGGAAAATGAAGGACTTAGTCCTCACGGCACAAAACAAATGTAGCACCAACCCCCGAAGGAGCTGCTGGTTTGATTGGGCTTACCGTTACCATCTTCACCTCGATTTGCGTGTCTAGGGGTTTCCCGTGGTAGATGGCCCAGAAACGTTAGAGACTGACGACAGATACGCTTAAAGGGATTTTTATTTGCAAAAACGTAGTTAACGAACAGTCTCTCAGTATAGGATCAGAGGGTTAGGAGAAAAGTCCAGGTACTCTTAGTGTCAAAGTCAATAATAAAGAACTTGCTTACTTTGACTAATTCCAGAAAATAGCCATTCACAGCTGGATGTTCACTCTAGTTGGATAGTCCCTCTCTCACAAGGCCTAGCAGCCAACAGGGTGCTTACATCAGGAACAAGTCTCTGCCACAGACTTCGTTGTAGAACATGAACAAGGAAACTTGAATACTTGTAGAACACTCGTGTAGTACCAGTATCTTTCAGCCGGCTCGGCAATACCCAGGCATGTACTGGCCATTGGGACTACTGGGAGGTAGTGATGGCCGAACGGTTCGCCCGGCGGTCGTTTCGCGGCGAATTTCCGACATTCGCGGTCCGCACGTTCGAACGCCTTTTTCCGTCGTTCGCCGCGGCGGACTTACGTGTTTAATGTATACAAGAACTTTAACCTTTGGTGACACGTTTATCATGTGATACAGGACAGCCAATTGAGACATGACAGCACATGGACACTTGTACATTCCCCCTAACCTATAAATACACCCGATCCGGTGGCCATTTTACATTCTCTCTTCTGTTACGATAGGGACAGGTTCCTGTGTGGAGTAGGGAGAGATAAACCACTAGCTATTTGGTACACAAAAGTTCTTTTCAGGACTGGTATAGGTGTTAGGTGTTGATAGGTTTGCTGTGCTGCTGATTCTTGCAGCAGCCTGAGTGTCTTTTGTTAGTTTAGAGAAAGGGAAAGGACGGTGTATGCTACAGGGACAGCCAGATTAGTCTTTCATCATCATCATCATCATCATCATCATTAGCTGTTACTATCAAGGTCCACAAAAGAGCTGTTCCAGTAACCACTAATCGTTCTCTTTTTTTGCCAATTTGTATAGGGACAGGAAGGAAGCAGTGTTGTCAGGCAGTGAGGGTAATTTTAAAGACTTGCTGTTATTATTAGTTCCACAAAGGTTCTTTTCAGGACTGGTATCAGTGGTACAGTAATAGGCTTGTACATGTATAATATTCTTTCTTCCAAATATAGAAAGGATATTATACTTGACTGCTGCCCTTCTGCTGCAGTCTGCTAAACATTCACAACTCACTTGTTCCACAAAAGTTCTTATAAGGACTGGTAACTTGGTATAGGGTGCTACGGTACATAGGCTTGAGTGCGGTACAGTCTGCTGTTCTGTAAGGACCGCTATCGGTCCACAATAGATAGGGTTGACGTGCACCACTGCTGACCGCTGCCCTATACTGCAGCAGTCCTTCAGCGGTATAGGGACTGACGTACAGTCTGCTAATCACTAACACACAACCTGCTTGTTCCACAAAAGTTCTTATAAGGACTGGTAACTTGGTATAGGGTGCTACGGTACATAGGCTTGAGTGCGGTACAGTCTGCTGTTCTGTAAGGACCGCTATCGGTCCACAATAGATAGGGTTGACGTGCACCACTGCTGACCGCTGCCCTATACTGCAGCAGTCCTTCAGCGGTATAGGGACTGACGTACAGTCTGCTAAACACTAATACACAACCTGCTTGGTCCACAAAAGTTCTTATAAGGACTGGTAACTTGGTATAGGGTGCTACGGTACATAGGCTTGAGTGCGGTACAGTCTGCTGTTCTGTAAGGACCGCTATCGGTCCACAATAGATAGGGTTGACGTGCACCACTGCTGACCGCTGCCCTATACTGCAGCAGTCCTTCAGCGGTATAGGGACTGACGTACAGTCTGCTAAACACTAATACACAACCTGCTTGGTCCACAAAAGTTCTTATAAGGACTGGTAACTTGGTATAGGGTGCTACGGTACATAGGCTTGAGTGCGGTACAGTCTGCTGTTCTGTAAGGACCGCTATCGGTCCACAATAGATAGGGTTGACGTGCACCACTGCTGACCGCTGCCCTATACTGCAGCAGTCCTTCAGCGGTATAGGGACTGACGTACAGTCTGCTAAACACTAATACACAACCTGCTTGGTCCACAAAAGTTCTTATAAGGACTGGTAACTTGGTATAGGGTGCTACGGTACATAGGCTTGAGTGCGGTACAGTCTGCTGTTCTGTAAGGACCGCTATAGGTCCACAATAGATAGGGTTGACGTGCACCACTGCTGACCGCTCACCTATACTGCAGCAGTCCTTCAGCGGTATAGGGACTGACGTACAGTCTGCTAATCACTAACACACAACCTGCTTGTTCCACAAAAGTTCTTATAAGGACTGGTAACTTGGTATAGGGTGCTACGGTACATAGGCTTGAGTGCGGTACAGTCTGCTGTTCTGTAAGGACCGCTATCGGTCCACAATAGATAGGGTTGACGTGCACCACTGCTGACCGCTGCCCTATACTGCAGCAGTCCTTCAGCGGTATAGGGACTGACGTACAGTCTGCTAAACACTAATACACAACCTGCTTGGTCCACAAAAGTTCTTATAAGGACTGGTAACTTGGTATAGGGTGCTACGGTACATAGGCTTGAGTGCGGTACAGTCTGCTGTTCTGTAAGGACCGCTATCGGTCCACAATAGATAGGGTTGACGTGCACCACTGCTGACCGCTGCCCTATACTGCAGCAGTCCTTCAGCGGTATAGGGACTGACGTACAGTCTGCTAAACACTAATACACAACCTGCTTGGTCCACAAAAGTTCTTATAAGGACTGGTAACTTGGTATAGGGTGCTACGGTACATAGGCTTGAGTGCGGTACAGTCTGCTGTTCTGTAAGGACCGCTATAGGTCCACAATAGATAGGGTTGACGTGCACCACTGCTGACCGCTCACCTATACTGCAGCAGTCCTTCAGCGGTATAGGGACTGACGTACAGTCTGCTAATCACTAACACACAACCTGCTTGTTCCACAAAAGTTCTTATAAGGACTGGTAACTTGGTATAGGGTGCTACGGTACATAGGCTTGAGTGCGGTACAGTCTGCTGTTCTGTAAGGACCGCTATCGGTCCACAATAGATAGGGTTGACGTGCACCACTGCTGACCGCTGCCCTATACTGCAGCAGTCCTTCAGCGGTATAGGGACTGACGTACAGTCTGCTAAACACTAATACACAACCTGCTTGGTCCACAAAAGTTCTTATAAGGACTGGTAACTTGGTATAGGGTGCTACGGTACATAGGCTTGAGTGCGGTACAGTCTGCTGTTCTGTAAGGACCGCTATCGGTCCACAATAGATAGGGTTGACGTGCACCACTGCTGACCGCTGCCCTATACTGCAGCAGTCCTTCAGCGGTATAGGGACTGACGTACAGTCTGCTAAACACTAATACACAACCTGCTTGGTCCACAAAAGTTCTTATAAGGACTGGTAACTTGGTATAGGGTGCTACGGTACATAGGCTTGAGTGCGGTACAGTCTGCTGTTCTGTAAGGACCGCTATCGGTCCACAATAGATAGGGTTGACGTGCACCACTGCTGACCGCTGCCCTATACTGCAGCAGTCCTTCAGCGGTATAGGGACTGACGTACAGTCTGCTAAACACTAATACACAACCTGCTTGGTCCACAAAAGTTCTTATAAGGACTGGTAACTTGGTATAGGGTGCTACGGTACATAGGCTTGAGTGCGGTACAGTCTGCTGTTCTGTAAGGACCGCTATCGGTCCACAATAGATAGGGTTGACGTGCACCACTGCTGACCGCTGCCCTATACTGCAGCAGTCCTTCAGCGGTATAGGGACTGACGTACAGTCTGCTAAACACTAATACACAACCTGCTTGGTCCACAAAAGTTCTTATAAGGACTGGTAACTTGGTATAGGGTGCTACGGTACATAGGCTTGAGTGCGGTACAGTCTGCTGTTCTGTAAGGACCGCTATCGGTCCACAATAGATAGGGTTGACGTGCACCACTGCTGACCGCTGCCCTATACTGCAGCAGTCCTTCAGCGGTATAGGGACTGACGTACAGTCTGCTAAACACTAATACACAACCTGCTTGGTCCACAAAAGTTCTTATAAGGACTGGTAACTTGGTATAGGGTGCTACGGTACATAGGCTTGAGTGCGGTACAGTCTGCTGTTCTGTAAGGACCGCTATCGGTCCACAATAGATAGGGTTGACGTGCACCACTGCTGACCGCTGCCCTATACTGCAGCAGTCCTTCAGCGGTATAGGGACTGACGTACAGTCTGCTAAACACTAATACACAACCTGCTTGGTCCACAAAAGTTCTTATAAGGACTGGTAACTTGGTATAGGGTGCTACGGTACATAGGCTTGAGTGCGGTACAGTCTGCTGTTCTGTAAGGACCGCTATCGGTCCACAATAGATAGGGTTGACGTGCACCACTGCTGACCGCTGCCCTATACTGCAGCAGTCCTTCATCGGTATAGGGACTAAGAGTTTTGTCACAGGGTCATTTAAAAAATGACAGGCAGAGGAAGAGGCAGGCCCTTCCGCAGGGGTGGTAGGGGTAGGGCAGGAGCAACAGGCTTGAGCCAAAGTGGGAAGTTGCAGAAGGTGCGTTCAATTACTTTAAAGGATGCACCAGACTTGGTTGAGTGGCTCGCTCAGCCTTACTCTTCTGCACCCTCCTCATCCTCTCGATCTGCACCCTCTTCTTCACTCTCTGCTATGTGCACCCCCAAAGACACTACCACCAACAACACGACCACCACCACCACCACCACATACCTTCCGCTTGAGTCACTGGAATTATTTTCCGATCCATATCAAGAGGACATTTCTGATGCGCAGCCACTCTTGGTATTGGATCAGGAAGAGGAGGTAGCAACAAGCGCTACTCAGCAGTCTGACGCCAGTACCCAGATCAGCCCAAGGAGGAGGTTGGTCCCCGGTGTTGCTGCCTACTCCGAGATCTCTACTTATAGCGGTGGGGAAGGTGACGTTGATGATGACGTGTCTAGTGATGTCACGTGGGTGCCCACAAGAGAGGAAGAGGAGGGGAGTTCAGAGGGAGATATGGACCAGCAGATAGGGAGGAGAAGCAGCAATGACTTACATTGCACAGCAGGGACAAAGCAGACTGCAAATGTATCAGGAGCGAGTCATCGACCATGTACGGTCACATCTGGCGCTCCCAGGACACCGGCACATGGCTCCGCAGTGTGGGCTTTTTTTAACGTGTCCGCTGCTGACAATAGCGTTGCCATCTGCAATCTTTGCAGTCAACGCGTTAGTCGCGGTAAGCCCAATACTCACCTAGGGACGACCGCCTTAAGAAGGCACATGAGCAGCCATCACCGAGCCCAGTGGGAGCAACGGAACACACAAAGCCACACTGCAGGCTCTCACCGTCCAGCCTCGTCTTCTACTTCTCCTTCTCCTCTCTCCTCACAATTGTCCTCCACTCCACCTTCCATCACGCCAAGCTCACATTTTTCTGCAAAAAGGCAGGCTTCCGTGGGCCTAATGTTTGAGCGTAAAAAAAATGATGACGCCGGATAACCCTCTTGCCCAACGGTTGGCGGCTGGCTTGTCAGAACTCATAGCCCGCCAACTACTGCCATATAAACTGGTGGACTCGGAGGCCTTTCGCAAATTTGTGGCCATTGGAACACCACAATGGAAGGTCCCAGGAAGGAAGTATTTCTCAGAGAAGGGCATCCCAGAGCTATATGGCCATGTTCAGCGGCAAGTGAATGTATCTCTGGCACACAGTGTCGGTGCCAAGATACATCTGACCACAGACACGTGGTCTAGCAAACACGGGCAGGGAAGGTATATCAGTTTTACTGCCCACTGGGTGAACCTTCTGACGGCCGTCAAGCATGTAACCCGTGGCACCCGTGTAGATTTGGTTTTACCGCCACGGATTGCATGCAGGCCTGACTCTTCTTCTCCTCCTCCTACTCCATCCTCCTCCCTCTCCTCCTCAGCTGCCTCCTCCTTTTCCGCTGCTAGCGTCTCTTCCACTGCACCGCCCAAGCTCCCCAGAACCTATTCCACATGCCAGGTGAGACGTTGCCATGCCGTGCTGCGTCTGTTGTGCCTGGAAGCAAAGAGCCACACTGGCCCGGCACTCCTTTCAGCTTTGCGTTCACAGGCAGATGAGTGGCTAACACCGCTCAATTTGACAGTTGGTAAAGTGGTGTGTGACAACGGTGCCAATCTGCTTAGCGCATTGAAACAGGGCAAAATCACGCACGTGCCGTGCATGGCACACGTCTTAAACTTGGTCGTGCAGCGATTCCTTGTCAAATACCCTGGGGTCCAGGACATCTTGCGGCAGGCAAGGAAAATCTCGGCCCATTTCAGAAGATCTTACACGGCCATGGCTCGCCTTGCTGACATTCAGCGGCGACACCATCTGCCGGTCAGACGTCTTATTTGCGATTGCCCGACGCGATGGAACTCAACCTTCTATATGCTTGATAGGCTGCTCCAGCAGAAACGTGCAGTTAACGTCTACCTGTATGAACTCTGCGAAAGAAACGGTTCTGGGGAGCTGGGTTTTTTTTCACCGCGCCAGTGGCTGCTCATGCGCGACACATGCAGACTTCTGCGGCCATTTGAGGAGATCACCAAACTGGTCAGTCGCAGCCATGGCGCCATCAGTGACATGGTACCTTATGCCTTCTTTCTGGAGCGTGCATTGCGTCGTGTCATTGATCAGGCTGTGGAGGAGCAGGAGCGGGAAGATGAGGAAGTCGCAATGCTGGATGAATTCCCAGGGGGGGCTACTCTATCTGAGACAAGTCAACAACAGGAGTCTGATGAGGAGTCAGAGGAGGATGGTGCCGGGGCGGATGAGCAGGAGCAAGAAGAGCATGCTTTAAACCTTTCTGGGATCCCTGTTGTGCGAGGATGGGGAGAGGAGAATGAAGAGGACGACATTATCCTGGATGATGAGCAGGAGCCAGGCCACCACACCGCTTCCACTTTAGTGCAAATGGGGGCCTTCATGCTCCAGTGTTTTAATAGGGACCCCCGTATAAAAAGCATGAGGGTCAAGGACCAGTACTGGGTGGCAACGTACTTAGACCCCCGGTACAAACACAAAATGGCGGAAATGTTACCGCCGTCGCAGAGGGCTGTCAGAATGCAGCACTTCCAGGCCTTGCTTCGAGAAATGCTGCATTCTGCTTTTGCGTGCGCTGGCAGAGGAGCAATTCCCACTCCCAGAGAAGGATTTGCGGGTACCAATCCAACAGCGCCTGCAAGAAGAGGCCGGTTTGAAGATGTGTTGGTGACTTCGGATATGAGGTCATTCTTTCAGCCGACCCATCGACAGGTGTCATCCGGATCCAGCATCAGGGAACGCCTAGACCGTCAGGTGTCCGACTACATTGGGTTAACGGCCGATGTGGACGCTCTGAGGAGTGATGAACCCCTAGACTACTGGGTGGGCAGGCTTGACCTCTGGCCAGAGCTTGCCCAATTTGCAATCGAACTGTTGGCTTGCCCCTCATCCAGTGTCCTGTCCGAAAGGACGTTCAGCGCAGCAGGGGGGATTGTGACCGATAAGCGTACTCGCCTAGCTCACCACAGTGTTAACTACCTCACATTTCTAAAAATGAATGAGGCATGGATCTCGGAGGAATTCAACACATGTGACCAGTAGACCATGTATATGTCTATAAACTATTTTTTTAATCAAGCACACAGACCTTCTTAATTCATTTGGCTCACTTCCTTGACCCAAAAAAGCACACCGTACTATATGCCCCTACCCTCCTCTTTGAAGAGGTTGAGCGGTGTCATATTTCTACTGGGGCTGCTTATGATATCCCTGTGCTGTGCTGACTTCCTCCTGGGGGTTCTTATTATGAAGGGATCACACTATCCCTGTGCTGTGCTGACTTCCTCCTGGGGGTTCTTATTATGAGGGGATCACACCATCCCTGTGCTGTGCTGACTTCCTCCTGGGGCTGCTTACGGTGCTGCTGTCAGTGCTGTATGTCACGGTGCTGCTGTCAGCGCTGTATGTCACGGTGCTGCTGTCAGCGCTGTATGTCACGGTGCTGCTGTCAGCGCTGTATGTCACGGTGCTGCTGTCAGCGCTGTATGTCACGGTGCTGCTGTCAGCGCTGTATGTCACGGTGCTGCTGTCAGCGCTGTATGTCACGGTGCTGCTGTCAGCGCTGTATGTCACGGTGCTGCTGTCAGCGCTGTATGTCACGGTGCTGCTGTCAGCGCTGTATGTCACGGTGCTGCTGTCAGCGCTGTATGTCACGGTGCTGCTGTCAGTGCTCTGTATTACGGTGCTGCTGTCAGATGCCTCTATCACGGTGCATGTGTCATTCCGGTATGTCACGCTGCTGGTGATCATCTCCTGCACCCTCTTCTTTGCCTACCCTGGTCCCTGACCTTCCCTCTCCTCCATTGCCTTCATTAGCTCCATAGTCCTGAATTGTTAGAACAATTTCCCAAATAAAATAAAAATGCTTGTAGTTATCGATCCCAAATTCACCTCATACATGTATTATGTCATTGTCCAGATGGTGGGACTACGTTTTACCCCCTAATAATTACCACGTGGCCGCAAATTCGACATGAAGGTTTGCAAAGTTCGCCTCCCATTGAAGTCAATGGGGCCCGCGGCGAACGTTCGGTTTCGCGAACGTTTGGGTCCGTTCGCATTTCGCTTTCGCGAAACGTCCCGTCGGAAGTTCGTCCATCACTACTGGGAGTTTCCCGATGGGCCGATGGCTCAGTGGGCCGGTCAGTTGCAGTCCTGGAGCTGCTCCTCTCTGACAGTGAGTGATTGTGATTTCACTCCTGTCAGGAGGAGCAGCTGCCGTCACTTGCTGGAGAGAGGATTAGGCTTTTTGCTCCCTCCAGCCTGCAGGGGGAGCTAGACAGCCGACAGACTTTCTTTCCTTCCTCTCTCCCCTTATCGCTTGTCACTTATCACATGACTGGAGAGAGCAACGAGATGCTGCCTTCAGAACTGTGAGTACACATGGGAGGGGGAGGAGAGGGAGGACACTCTGATGTAAGGGGGCTGCTGGTGATGGAGACACTGATGTAAGTGGACTGCTGATGGGTACACTCAAAATTAAAGTGGGCCGATCTGGATGGTGTCCAGGGCCAAATTTTTGTCCCAGTCCAGCCCTGGCAATACCTCACGAAATTGGATTCACTTAAGTCCCTCAGCCTCACCAGGCTCTTGCTAAGAAGCCAACCCGTGCGTTGCCTTCTTCTGAAGAGTCCTCCCCTGGATAGCTACAAAGTTGCTGGGCCTCTCCACAACCGGAGACGACACCGGACCACCTCCGAATCCTTTCCTTAGCTTCCTTGCCTCGGGCTAGCCAGCCCTGAGACATAAAGTCAGGGGGGGTTCCGCACCCGAGGACATAGCCTTCCTGGGGGCTGGTCAGGAGGACCAGGAGCATGGAGTCAGAACCTACCTCTGGACCGGAACCCCAAACCACGTGCCCTCCGCATCCTAAGTACCCCCTCCCAGAAAGCACAGCAAGAGCGACACTCCCACTAGGTGGGCTCTGAGAGAAAGTAACCCCAAAGCACCCAACCAGACTGTGTTTCCATGCCTGCCAGAAGAGACAGTGCCCCCTATGGCCAGGCTGAACACCCTATAGTCCAGTCAGACTGATGCTGAGGTCAAAATTTAGAATAATTATACCCAAACCAAACTGCAGTTCAGGTGTAACATTACATTTCAAAAACATAGCGCATGCTCTTCAGGAGCCGGCGCTACACAAACAAGAGACCTACAAGAAAACTTGGGATATTTGGAGTGCCTTCATCTACTCAGATGAGGGACGGCGACTCATGGGATCGCAGAGCACCATGCCCGTTCTTTTGAACACCTAGAACCCTCGGCCTTATCCCCCCTTCCTTCATCTTACCCCCTCCCTCTTCCTTTCTTTCCTTCTTTTCTCTCTGTCCTACTTCTCCCTTCCCATCCTCAAGAAAAGGTGAAAGAGCAAGGGGAGAGAGGACCCACTCTCAGCTATCCATAAGTATATAGAGGCCGGAAAGAGCGGATCCAATCATAGACTTGTTCTTAACCCATTTTGCCATGTTAATATATAAACCTTGCCATGTCTTGTAAGTAACCATCCTTGATGATATTCATGATCTGTATATTTTTGTCTCTGTATACACCCTTATATGTATTATGGGGACCTCTCCCCCCTTTTGTGTTTTGGAGTTGAATAACATTTATATTTGAAAAAAAAAAAAAAAAAAAATGGCGTTTTTAGATGTCCGTGTGCAATAACGCCTGTGTTAAAAAAAAAAAAAAAAAAAACTGGTTAGAAATTTGGGAGAAGCTGCAAAGCATGATGGGAGTCCAGGAAGTTGTGGAAAGAGGCGGCTAGCACAGGCAGGACTCACAATATGGAAGGAGATTCGAGTATATAATCTTATATTCGATTGTAAAAAATCCATTGTTTGTATTGTAATTACAATGTTGAGGTTATAATATGAAAGTGTATGCTGGGACCATCTTTAACCCTTTTACTGCCACCAATGTACACTATGGTGGTGGTCTTGGAGGGGTGAGGGGGGGGGGGGGGGGTCACACATGCTCCTGGCAGCTGAAATCGCTGGGAGTGGGAAGAATCTAATGGGGTGCAAACTGTGTGCTCCACTGGAGGGCAAGGGAGACACCCCTGATGTCTCACTAGACAGAAACTGTCACCATTAAATGCATCACATAGGGGACCTTTTGTCCCTTATGTGATATAAAAGAAAAAAAGTTTAGTAATAAAAATAAAAAGACGTATAAATCTTTTTTTTAAGTTTCTCCCAAGCACTTAAAATCTCCCCCCAAAAATATTTTGCCCCCTCCCCCCCTACACAAAAGTATGAATGAAACTCACGCGTCAGGGGTGCCAAAGCACAACAATGTTGATGGCATTGTACATGTTGAATGAATGAATGGTCCGTCGGAATAGCATACAGACGGGCGGTTTTCCCGATAGCAATTAATTCTTTCGGAAATATTTAGAACATGTTCTATTTCTAGGTCCGTCAGAATTTTCGGAAAAAAAAAAAAGTCAGATGAGGCCCACACACGGAATATTCAATGAAAATATTCTGTCAGACTTTTTCTGCCGGAAAGTCCGACCGTGTGTACACAGCATTAGAGTTTATTCCAACGGAAAAAACGGTCGTGTGTACGCGGCATTAGTCCCTAAAATCGTTCTTTAGGACACTCCATCTGCCTCTGACATTGTCACTGGTGCCAACGTGCACCATGACAGCTGGGTCTTCCCCAGCCCCTCCCAGTAATCTGTCCACCAGATCCATGATGTGCCAAACTGATGACCTGTAGGGGCTTTTAACCACTTGGCGACCAGAAACGTACCCATACGTCGCTAGACTTCAATGTGGTTATACTGGGATGATATGCAGCTGCAGGCAACATCTCGGTATTGTTTTTTAGTGCCGTCAGTCGACCCCCCCATCCTGCCGCCTTCAGCAGCTTTAACTGGATCTCCAGTCCCACTGGGAGTCCCGATCGACCAGCCGGTTCTTCCACTGGCTGATTGGAGAGCCAAAGACTGAATCAGCTTTGTTCAGCTCTCGGCTATTGTAACCCAGAAGCAATGACCTTACATCACTTCCGGTTTACCAGATGTCAACGGCGCCATTTTCAAAAATCAAAAGCAATCGAACACACCGATCTTAGTGTGATCAAATGCTTTTAAGGGCAGAGGAGGGATTTGGCATCTTATAGACCACACATATCTCCATAAAGTGGACCTGTCACATGCCTTTTGCTGTCACAAGGGTGTTTTCATTCCTTGTAACAGCAATAAAAAAAAAAAATGAAAGCGACAGTGTAAAAAAAAAAAGAAAAAAGAAAAAAAAATGACTGTGCCCCTAACGCACAAAGGCATGTGTCGGTCCCGCAGGCACACAAACAGCGATCGCCCCACACAACGTCCGATCCTGGGCAGTAATTCTAGCACCAGAGCTCCTGTGTATATCTAATTGGTAACCTGTAAAGGCTTGTAAAGCATCGCCTATGGATAGTAAAATTTCCGTCGCTGTTGCATGGGCATGTGCAATTTTAACACAAGACATGCTTGGTATCTATTTACTCGACGTAACATCATCTTTTTTATTTTACCAAAAAATTGGGCTATGTATTTAGTTATTTTTAGTGTTTTCTTGCATTAAAATAAAATAAAAAAAGTGTCCTTTTTCCCCAAAAAATTGCATTTGAAAAAACGCTACCAAATACCGTGTGACATAAAAAAAAATTGCAAAACCCACCAATTTATTCTCTAGGGCATCTGCTTTAAAAAAAATAAATAAATAAATAAATAAATAATATAACGTGACAGAAAAAGGCTTGGAGTTCAAGTGGTCAAATGTTCGCCTATGGAAAATATAGGGTACAGGAGTTTGTCGCCATTTCACGGGCGCACCCAATTTTAGGGTTTAACATGTCGGGTATCTATTTACTCGGCAAAACCTCATCTTTTTACCAAACAGTTGCGTTTATGTGCCCCAAAATTCACTTTTGTGTGTTCTTTTGCAGAAAGTCTGCAATTTTATATATTTTGGGTATAGTGTTGCATGACTGTGCAATTGATCGCTGTATAAATGACAATGGTCCCAAAAAAGTGTCAAAAGTGTCCGATGTATCCGCCATAATGACGCAATTACAATAAAAATCGGAGATCGCCGACATTACTAATAAAAGAAAATGAATAATAAACATGCCATAAAACTATCCCCTATTTTGTAGACGCTATAACTTTTGCGCAAACCAATCAATATACGCTTATTGCGATTTTTTTTATACCAAAAATTTGTAGAAGAATACGTATCGGCCTAAACTGAGGGAAAAAATTGTTTTTTTATATATTTTCGGGGGATATTTATTATAGCAAAAAGTAAAAAATATTGCTTTTTTTTCAAAATTGTCGCTCTTTTTTTTTGTTTATAGCACAAAAAATTAAAAACCGCAAATACCACCAAAAGAAAGCTCTATTTGTGGGGGAAAAAAGGACGTAAATTTTGT
Organism: Lithobates pipiens; assembly: GCF_037356315.1. NCBI lineage: Eukaryota > Metazoa > Chordata > Amphibia > Anura > Ranidae > Lithobates > Lithobates pipiens. The sequence continues at coordinate 8,819,452 of NW_027507881.1, forward strand.
TTGGGAGCCACGTTGCACAACCACGCAATTGTTAGTTAAAGCGACGCAGTGCCGTATCGCAAAAGGTACTCTGGTCAGGAAGGGGGTAAAATCTTCTGGGGCTGAAGCGGTTAATGTGTATGGTCCAATCTTGTATGGCCAGCTTTAGATCCCATGACTTGAAGTGACGGTTCTCTGATGTGGGCGGACAGTTGTAGTTGTTTCGGAGTACTCAGGCGGATGGAGGGGATTTGGTGTGAAGCCGTTTAGTGAAATCCACTTTTTTGGTGAAGTGGAAGCTCAGTGGTGGTGGGGGTGGGGTTCAGACATGACCAGGTGCCAGCTGCTTTCCATTCTCACTCGCTGGGGCCTTCTCCAGCCTTGTTTGTCATCTTGTCTTGGAGTCGGCATTGCCATGGTAACGGGCGCTGGCATGCAAGGAGTCTGGCGAGACCATACTGTTAATCAGGACAGCTGCAGGGCCGGCCACTCCAAGGACTAAACAGATGGGAACCTCAGAAGTGCAGGCACAGAAGGTTGTCATTAAAATACTCCAGAAGTTACTTTTTTTTTACGTTATCTGTATAAAATCCCCAAAATGCCAACACCCTTCATCTACGAAGAGGATCTACTATGGCATACTGCTGGAGGGAGCTACAGGGTATCAGGAACTTCACCAATAGGCTAGCTGGCACTTGTGGTTCCACAAGCGGCTGACTGCAAACTATAACTTTGTCAAATCTTTATCGCTACCACACTGAATGCAGAAGAACCCAAAATAAGGGGGATACCAATCATGCAACTAAAAAAAGGGGGGGGACCATTCATGCAACTAAAAAGAAGGGGGGGACCATTCATGCAACTAAAAATAAGGGGGCACCATTCATGCAACTAAAAATTAGGGGGGCACCATTCATGCAACTAAAAATTAGGGGGCACCATTCATGCAGCTAAAAATAGGGGACACCATTCATGCAGCTAAAAATAGGGGGCACCATTCATGCAGCTAAAAATAGGGGACACCATTCATGCAACTAAAAATAGGGGACACCATTCATGCAAGTAAAAAATAAGGGGGTACCATTCATGCAAGTAAAAATAAGGGGGTACCATTCATGCAACTAAAAACAAGGGGGGGCGCCATTCATGCAGCTAAAAATAAGGAGGGGCACCATTCATGCAGCTAAAAATAAGGGGGCACCATTCATGCAGCTAAAAATAAGGGGGCACCATTCATGCAGCTAAAAATAAGGGGGGACCATTTATGCAGCTAAAAATAAGGGGGGACCATTTATGCAGCTAAAAATAAGGGGGGACCATTCATGCAGCTAAAAATAAGGGGGGACCATTCATGCAGCTACAAATAAGGGGGCACCATTCATGCAGCTACAAATAATGGGGCACCATTCATGCAACAAAAAATAAGGGGGGGCACCATTCATGCAACTAAAAATAAGGAGGGGCACCATTCATGCAGCTAAAAATAAGGAGGGGTGCCATTCATTTAGCTAAAAATAAGGGGGGCACCATTCATGCAGCTAAAAATAAGGGGGGCACCATTCATGCAACTAAAAATAAGGAGGGGCAACATTCATGCAGCTAAAAATAAGGGGAGCACCATTCATGCAGCTAACAATAAGTGGTGCACCATTTATGCAGCTAAAAATAAGGGGGCACCATTTATGCAGCTAAAAATTAGGGGGTCACCATTTATGCAGCTAAAAATAAGGGGGCACCATTTATGCAGCTAAAATTAAGGGGGCACCATTCATGCAACTACAAATAAGGGGGGGGAACCATTCATGCAACTACAAACAAGGGGGGAACCATTCATGCAACTAAAAACAAGGGGGGCATCATTTATGCAACTAAAAATAAGGGGGGCACCATTCATGCAACTAAAAATAAGGGGGGCACCATTCATGCAACTAAAAATAAGGGGGGCACCATTCATGCAACTAAAAATAAGGGGGGCACCATTCATGCAGCTAAAAATAAGGGGGGCACCATTCATGCAGCTAAAAATAAGGGGGGCACCATTCATGCAGCTAAAAATAAGGAGGCACCTTTCATGCAACTAAAAATAAGGGGGCAACGTTCATGCAACTAAAAATAGGGGGCACCGTTCATGCAACAAAAAATAAGGGGGGGCAACGTTCATGCAACTAAAAATAAGGGGGGAGGGACCATTCATGCAACTAAAAACGAGGTCCCCGGGCCATGTACCTGAAATCTAACATTACAGCCTAACATTCGGGCTGCCGAGGTGGCACCCCCTGTCAAAATCGTCCATTGAGATCAATGGTGCGGCACAGCAAATGGAAGCCAAACGCTCCCGCCGTGTAAAATTTCTGTTCAGCAATTAAAAAAGAAAAGTAAAAACAAAGAAAACCAAACGAGTCGGTCAGCAGCACCTGCTGAATGCATGCCAAATGCTGCTATAGCACCATAAACTTACCGCCCATCTGAAAGAACTCAAAGCTGCATGTCGGTGCGACTTCAGTTACAACTTGGCTGACATCTGTGCGACTTCATGTACAGATGTCTATACAAGTCGCACCTGACATTGCCAAAAGTAGGGCAGGAACTACTTTTTCAAATCAGTGCAGTAACCCTCTGTCAGGAACCATGAATCAGATGGAGACAGAAAATGCAGTAAAAAACACACCTTTTAATAAAATGGTAAAAATGGTACAAATAGTAAACGTAGTCAAAATATAGCCAGGGTACAGTAGCCAAAGCGGGTAGTCAGATAAAGCCAGTAAATCAGGAAGCCAGAGATCAACGTAGTCGGAGACAGCAGACAGGATCAGGAACCAGAAGGGATGTCAGCCAGGCAAGTCTTCAACAGGAACAGAGCAGAGTCTCCAGGTTTGACCAAGACAAAGGCATCAAAGGAATGAACCAGGCAGTTTAAATAGCCAGAGGGGGCTGTCTGACGAGCAGGAAATGATCACCAGGTGAGCCACTGTGGAACGATGAATGCTGGCAAATAACTGACAGCTGAGCACGAAGAAGGGAGGGCTGAGCCCAGCCATGACAGTACCCCCTCCTCAATGACCCCTCCCCCTCAGAGGGCCACCAGGTTTGAGGGGACAACATCTATGGAAAGCACGGAGGAGGACAGGGGCATGTACGTCTGAGGATGAGACCCAAGAGCGCTCCTCTGGACTGTACCCTTTCCAATGAATCAGGTACTGTTCTTGGAACCTACGGGAGTTAATGATTGATTGTATCTCATACTCCACATGGCTCTCAACATGAACCGGACGAGAACGTGGTACCAAGGTAGTGAAACGGCTGCACACCAAAGGTGTCATGTCAGATGCTGCCATAGCACCATAAACTTACTGCCCATCTGAAAGAACTCGTAGCCCTCTTTCACATTGAATGCAGCTTTAAAATCGCATGACTTCACTTAGAATCACACAGGTTCAAAGCTGCATGTCAGTGCGACTTCAGTTGCAACTTGGCTGACATCTGTGCGACTTCATGTACAGATGTCTATACAAGTCGCCCCTGACATTGCCAAAAGTAGTGCAGGAACTACTTTTTCAAATCAGTGCAGCACTGAAAAGTCGGTGTCACACTAATTTGAACAGTTCCATTGTCGATAATAGTGTGCGACTTGTCATGCGATTTTTGACATGTCAAATCGCGTGATAAGTCGCACCGGTGGGTACGGGGGCTAAGGCCCAACCTAGTGTTGCATGAAGGCTCATTTGTGTGTGCTTTTTTTTGCGTGCTTTCTTATGACATGCATAGGCCAGCTTATTCAATGGGCTGCCCTAAGTGCAGAAAGCGTGCCAAATAAGAGCCTGCACCATTTTGAGCATTGAGCTTTCCGTGTTTTTTGTTTTTTTTATCTGCACATTTGTCGCACACGAAAATGGAGATCTGCTGGGCGGGTTTGAGGTGCCATTAACAATGAATAGCACAGCAAGCACCACATGTGTTTTTCACGCGTTCCATTAACGCACGTGTTATTAGAAGGCGCAGATGTGAATGGAGCCAGAGATCTAACCAAAGCTGGCCAAAGACTGTAAGATATCTGTGGATTCCCCCATCCATCCTGCTGGCTGCTGTATTCTGACAGCCAGAACACGTGGCTGTCAGAATACTCTAAAGGCTCATTTACCCTTGCTTCAACTTTAAGACACATTAAAGCGCCTACCGCTTCAACAAGCTTTTTTAAAGCTTCTGTGATGCTTTTTTGAAGCTTTATTGAAGCTTGGCAAATGCCCATGTGTGTTGATCTTCAATTTGTTTTGAAGGGGCCGTGTAGAACCCCAGCTCAGTAGTACCCCCACTCAGCAGATCCCCGGCTCATTAGTACCCCTGTTCGGCAGATCTCCAGCTCATTGGTTCCCTCATTCAGCAGATCTCCAACTTATTAGTACCTTCGTTCAGCAGACCTCCTGCTCAGTGGTATCAGCAGCGCTGCTGATCCTGCACTCAGTAGTAACCCTCTGTCAGGAACCATGAATCAGATGGAGACAGAAAATACAGTAAAAAAACACACCTTTTAATAAAATGGTAAAAATGGTACAAATAGTAAACGTAGTCAAAATCAAGCCAGTAAATCAGGAAGCCAGAGATCAGCATAGTCAGAGACAGCAGACAGGATCAGGAACCAGAAGCGATGTCAGCCAGGCAAGTCTTCAACAGGAACACAGCAGAGAGTCTCCAGGTTTGACCAAGGCGAATGCATCAAAGGAATGAACCAGGCAGTTTAAATAGCCAGAAGGGGCTGGCTGACGAGCAGGAAATGATCACCAGGTGAGCCACTGTGGAACGATGAATGCTGGCAAATAACCGACAGCTGAGCAACCTGAACACTAAGCCCTTGTACACACGGTTGGAGATTCTGACGGAATGTGTCTGATCGGACCGTTTTGTCGGATATTCTGGTGTGGTCTACATCGGACTGTTTCCGTCTGAGTATCCGATGGACCAAGTTTTCCAACTTGTTGGTAAAATTTTCAGACAAAATGCTCCGATCGGACATACTCCGATCATGTGTAGAGAATTCCAATCGGACAAAGTGCCACGCATGCTCAGATCAAATTCCTACACCAAAGCTATTGGCTACTAGCGTAAAGGTAGTCTCGTCGTAACGAAATAACGTCATGACGTCGGATTTTCCAACAACTTTGTTCGACCGTGTGTATGCAACAGTTTCGGACAAAATCCGTCAGACAAAATCCGATGGATTTGGTTGTCGGAATCTCCGACCGTGTGTACAATGGCTAAGAAGGGCGGGCTGAGCCCAGCCATGACAGTACCCCCTCCTCAACGACCCCTCCCCCTCAGAGGGCCACCAGGTTTGAGGGGGCAACGTCTATGGAAAGCACGGAGGAGAACAGGGGCATGTACGTCTGAGGATGAGACCCAAGCGCGCTCCTCCAGACCGTACCCTTTCCAATGAATCAGGTACTGTTCATGGAACCTACGGGAGTTAATGATCGATTGTATCTCATACTCCTCATGGCTCTCAACCAGAACCGGGCGAGGAAGTGGTATCAAGGTGGTGAAACAGTTGCACACCAAAGGTTTTAATAAGGAGACATGGAACACCTTCGAAATACGCATGTTAGAAGGAAGGTGTCAGGGCTCTGCTCGCGCTGTGCGGGCGAATCTGCGTGCGCGCATGCGCACACGCGCTGTTAGGCAATCCGGGCATCGGCGTGTGTGTGCGCGCCAGTGTGCACCTCAGGTGCGCCCGCACGACGGCCGCGTGCGTGTGCACCACGCGCGCGCACATGCACGCGCTAACATGGTTTGGCGCCAGTGGCCCTATTTAAAGGTGACAGCCGCACTTGTTCAGTGCTGTTTTGTCTGCAGCTGTACCTGAGACTCCTGTTACCTGCCTATCTGATTACCATTACTGATCCGGCTTACGTCTGCCTCTGCTGTTCTCTCCTGCTCTGATCCCGGCTTGTCTGACCCTGTTTATGGACTGCTTATCCCTGATGCTGAACCCCTGCTAGTCTGTGACCTTGCTTCTGCCTGCCGCTTCTGCTTACTGCCTATCTGATCCAACCCGGCCTGTTTGACTAATCTTCTGCTTATCCCGAGTGTGCTGAGTTCTATCCAGGATCCACTCCTGCTGTTCCAGTGCCTGCTGCAATCCGGCTGATTGATCGTCCTTCTGCTCTACCAGCTTCTGCCAGTTCCTGCAGTTCCAGCCGACCGGAGGACCGTTCCCACTGCCTGCACCAGCTGCTGCTTCCGGCTCAGACACTCCTACCCCGCTGCGCTCACGAGTCCACTGTCTTCACTCCAGTGGACCCTGAACCAGAGTCGTAAGAGAAGTCTTCTCCCACCAAGTCAGGCTCACCTCCCAGGTACCTAACAGAAGGTCTAATGCATAAACCACTGGGTTGATACTACGGAGAATACGGAAAGGCCCAATAAACTGTGGTGCCAGTTTCTGGAGTCGGAGGTTACGAGATGAGAGCCAGACCCTCTCCCCAATCTGGTAGGAAGGCGCAGGTTGGAGTCTGTACCTCTCACTAGCATGTCCCAAGGATTCTTGGACCTCCACCCAAGTGGAATGAAGATCATGGAGATGCTCTACTAAAGCAGGAATTCTTTGAGGAACAAAAGATTCAGGCAACATGGATTTTTGGAAACCATAATTCGCCATAAACTGAGACATTCAGGAAGCGGTATTGAGGGCACTATTATGAGCAAACTTTGCCCAACGTAAGAGGTCTGACCAGTTGTTACGGTGGTCAGAAATATAGCAACGTAAAAAAATTGCTCCAAGGCTTGGTTGGCTCGTTCTGCGGCCCCATTGGACTGCGGGTGATACGCAGAGGAGAAGGAAAGCTGAATTCTTAACTGTTCACAAAAGGCTCGCCAAACCTAGAGACAAACTGGCTACCCCTGCCCGAGATGATAAACTTGGGTAGCCCATGTAACCGAAAGATCTCCCGAGCAAAAATGGATGCCAGTTCTTTGGATGTGGGCAACTTCTCCAGTGCAATACAATGAGACATTTTCGAGAACCAGTCAACCACCATAAAAATAACTGTGTTGCCCTGGGAGTTGGGTAACTCCACAATAAAATCCATACACAGGTGGGTCCAAGGCCTCTCTCCATTGGGTATGGATTGTAGGAGGCCCTTTGGAAGGTGTCACAGTGTCTTAAGACCCATACACACGATACAAAAATTGGATGGAAAAATTTGTACGACGAGCTGTCTGACGATTTTCGGATCATTAATACGATTCTTTCGACCGCCAATTTAGCTTTTTCGGCAAACAAAAGCTAGATGTGCAGACTATAAAATTTTTGTCGGATGTGAACTCAACGTTCGATTTCCGTTTCATTAGTATGATTTTCGTACAAAAAAAATCATAAAAGCAAGACTACGCATGCTCAGAAACGAAAGAATACATACAAAACTATTCAACACATTACGTCACAAATGATGTTGTATTCTGTCATATGAAAATTTTCATATTGTGAGTAACCTCTTCGCTTTTGACTAGCATGCCACAAAAAACGGACGTTCGGTCATCCAAAAATCGAAGCGTGTGTACGAGGCTTAGCACTGAGCACACACAGAACAAGTGGCTATGAAGGCGGTCACATCAGAGAGGAGACTAAGCCACCAGAATTGTTGAGAAATGGCCCAAAAGAGTTTATTCTTCCTGAGTGACCAGCTGCCTTGGAAGAATGGTAAGTCTGGAACAAAGCAGTGCAGGGACGAAGCAGCGGTCACCGGGTTTCTCAGGAGGAGAATGGATCTGAGCGGCAAGAATTCTGTTAGCCAAAGGTGAAGCGAGACTAGTACGAACAGTGGACAGAATACGATCAGAAGTACCACAGGAACGGGAACCGACTCCATCTTGGAAGCGGAGGAAAACTGTTGTGACAATGCATCAGCCCTTACATTCTTAGTACCAGGTAGGAATGAGACTATGAAATTGAAGCATGACATAAAAAGAGCCCATCGTGCCCTTCTTAGCCCCTGTACACACGGTCGGAGATTTCGACAACCAAATCCGTCAGATTTTGTCCTTCGGATTTTGTCCGTCGGATCTTGTCCGAAACTGTTGCATACACACGGTCGGACTAAGTTGTCGGAAAATCCGATCATTCAGAACGTGATGACGTAATTTCGTTACGATGGGACTATGTTCAGGCTAGTAGCCAATAGCTTTGATGTAGAAATTTGATCTGAGCATGCGTGGCACTTGGTCCGATCAAAATTCTCTACACATGATCGGAGTATGTCCGATCGAACCAGTTGGTCGGAAAATATTTCCAACAAGTTGGAAAATTGGGTCCGACGGATATTCCGACGGAATCAGTCCAATGCATACCACACACAGTCGGATTATCCGACAACACGGTCCGATAGGACACATTCCGACAGATTCTCCGACCGTGTGTACAAGGGCTAAGAGATAAGCGTTTTGCCTGAGACAAGAATGTGAGATTCTTATGGTCAGTCAAAATGAGGACCGGCACAGTGGTACCTTCAAGGAGAGGCCTCCATTCTTTCAGAGCTAAAATGATAGCTAACAATTCTCTGTCCCCAATCTCGTAAATTACACTCTGCAGGAGGCCATGTCTTAGAAAACTAGCCACAAGGATGCATAGCGCTCTCAGAGGTAGGACATGGAGACAGAATTTTGCCTACTCCAGTCTCATATCCATTAACCTCAAGAATGAAGGGTAATGTAGGATCAGGATGTGCCGGCACAGGAGCTGAAACAAAGGCAGCCTTGAGAGACTCAAAGGCTTTAATGGAATCCGGAGACCAACTCTGTGGGTTACCATCCTTTCTGATCATATCAGTCAGGGGTTTGACCAGAGAAGAGAAGTTCCGAATAAACTTCCAATAATAATTGGCAAAGCCAAGAAAACATTGTAGCGGACGTAGACCTATGGGTCGAGACCACTGTAGAACTGCAGATATTTTCTCTTTTCATTGAAAACCGGAAGTAGAAATGACATTTAACCTGTTTGCGAGGGAACTCACACTTCTCCAACTTATAATACAGGTTATTATCTCTCAACCTCTGTAGCACTTGGGAGACATTGGTGTGGTGGCTCTCTAGGGATTTAGAATATATGAGGATATTGTCGCAATAAAGCACCACCAGGGGCAGACTGACAACTCATGGGGCCCCCGGGCAATCAGAGATTATGGGGCCACACAGTATACAAAAATACACACACAGTATACACATACATGTACACATAGTATACACAGACATGTTTCTATTGGCTGAGAAAGTACTGGAGAGGTGGGGCAGCTATAATCTCTGGATTTTTAGACCAAAAGGATGTCGGTAAGGAACATTTCAGAGACAGATTTTTACATACTGTCCCTGGTTTTACCAAGGCTGGCAACCCTGATGGGGCCCCCTAGTGGCCCTCGGCCCTCGGGCAGTGCCCTAGTGGCTGAATGGTCAGTCCTCCCCTGAGCACCACACATTTCTGCAACATATGTTGCAAAGACCAAACGCCATTACAATGCAAATTAGGGCAGTTTATGACTACAGCTGTTCACGGCTAGGGGTTATCTTCTGTCACAAGGAGATCAAAGCATTTAATGGAAAGGGCCAATCAAATTCCTCAGCCATTCAGTGTGTTGGGGATATAACATGGTGTTCAGTCTTGTCTGGGTGTGTGGTTATGAAGGCACCAAGGTCTAAGAGACATGGGTCTCTGAATATTTACTAGCGTTGCCGTAATTATACTCTGTTGGATTGTGTCATCTGTTGCAAGACTTTGTTCTGTGTTGGAAGTCAATAAAGTGCATCTCTCTGGAAGAATTGGGTTGCTGTGGAAGAGTACTTATAACTAATTAATTATATACCCACTACTATGTGCTATATCACTACACTGTCCACGAGGGGCATGGCACCAGGTTGAAGGTCAATTGTGCAATCATATGACTGGCGTGGAGGCAAACTATTGGCTTGACCTTTGTCAAAGACATCAATACATTTTGCAGTACTCCTCTGACAAGGAGGAGAGTGAAGAGGTGCACAAGACCTTAGCCACTTTCTGAAAACATGTCTTACTGCATTGTGGCGACCAAGAAAGAATCTCAGCACGAAGCAAATCAAAACAGGGGTTGTGCCTTTGTAACCAAGGATAACCAATAGCCACCGGAAAATGAGGTGAGGAAGTAACTTGCAATTAGATTATCTCATGGTAAAGAGCCCCTATGGCCATGGTCAATGGAGCAGTCTCATGAGTCACATGGGCAGGCTGTAAAGGTCTCCAATCAATAGCCTCAATGGCAAGTGGAGTGCAACGAAGCTGCAGCAGAATCAAGTGCTTAGACACAAAGGAACTATCTATGAACAGGCCTGCAGCCTCAGATTTGATTAGAGCCGTGTCTCGATGGATGACTCAGACCAAGAAAGAGTAACTGGAACAAAAGGCTTATCCTTCAGGATAACTGGGGACATAACAATGCCACCTAGGGTCTGTCCCCTACAGGACCTCTGGTGCAATGCGTTTCCGGGACGAGTAGGACAAGACTTCAAAAAGTGACCTGCCTGGCCACAATAAAGTCACAATCTCCCTCCTCCTAAAGGCTCTCTCATCCTCAAAGAGACATGTGAAGCCCAACTGCATGGGCTCTACTTCACTGGTGGACTTGGTACCAGGAGGCATGGGATGTGAGGGAGGCAAGGGCGGGACTGCAAAGCTCAGAGCCAAATGTACAGGAGGCTTCCGTAAGCACTCCTTAAAGGAAGGTCTCTCTCGAAGTCTGGAGTCAACGAGAATGGCAAATGTAATCAACTTCTCCAGATCCATAGTTATGTCTTGGGCTGCTATCTACTATTTGATGTTATCTGAGAGACCAGGATAAAAAGCAGCCACGAGGCCCATTGTTTCAAGTGTAGGGCCATTGTTTCAGGTGTAGCACCTTGGTGTTTAGGCAGGGTTGCTAGTAAATTTTGTTTGCCAGGCAGTAGTTGCCATGGTTAATTGTTAGTTGATCCACTGTTTCCTCTCTAGTTCTGGACTTGTTGCACCTTCTCTCTTCTGTCGCTAAGTGGCGTTACGCTGGTGATATTGGATAGACAGGGGCGTGTGTTATGCTGCCCCGGGCTGCTAGGCCGGAAGCCTGAGGCCTATCTGGCTGCTAGGCTGTCTGAGGGCCTATCCAAAAGCAGGAGAAGCAGCGCAGGGTTGGGACTACAGGATTGAAGTCCAACCGAGAGTAAGGGTTCTGCCAGACAGGGAAACCAGTTGTGGTCAGAGGTGGAGGGGAAGCTGTCGCCACTAAGGAACCATCCACCTTGTTACCGGAGACCACTGTGAGTAAGCTGGAGCCAGTACCAGAGCAGTCTTCTCACCAACCAGGGACGGTGAAGAAGTGGGAAAACTTCAGCAAGTGCCAAGCCAGGGACCCAGCGGGACAGCAGAGGTGATGCTTGAGGAGCATCAGTGAGTGTCAAGCCAGGGACCTAGCGGGTTAGCAGGGGTGACGCTTGAGGAGTATCTGTGAGTGCCAAGTCAGGGACCCAGCAGGGAAGCGGTTGTGATGCTTGAGGAAGATACTGAGTTATGGAAGCAGAGGAGCTCCTGGGATCCAGTGGCAATTGACAGGGCCATCTTTAATATTGATTGGACCCTGGGCAAACATTTCATTGAGCCCCCTCCCCCTTATGCAATTTCGCTCTTCACCTGCTTTGAGACATACAATAAATAGCAGCTAGACTTAAAATCAGTTTACTGAATCAGATCAGACAGCAATTGGGATTGGTTGCCAGAGGTTACAGTGTATCATTACTGCTCACTGACTGGCTGCTAGAGGTTACAGAACACATTATTACTCACTGATGTTTTGCTAGAGATTATAGCACATGACTTCCGCTTGTTGATTGGTTGCTAGAAATTACTGTACATCAATACTGGTCAATGATTGGTTGCTAGAGGTTACTGGACATCCTTACCACTCACTAATTGGTTTCTAGAGGTTACTGCACATTATTACTGCTCACTGATTGGTTGCTAGAGGTTACTGCATATCCTTACCACTCAATGATTGGTTGCAAGAGGTTAGCACACATCATTACTGCTCACAAATTGTTGTTATATGTTATAGCACATTATCTCCTCACTGCCTGCAGACCACCTCCAATGACCACCAATGTTAGGGGGGATTTACACTGACCCCCAATATAAAGGGGGATTTACACTGACCACTAATATAAAGGGAGATTTACACTGACCATCAGTGTAAGGGAAATTCTGCACTTACCACCAATGTAAAGGGAAATGTACACTGATCACCAATGTAATGAAGAATTTACACTTGCAACCAATGTAATGGGGGATTTTACATCAACAACCAATAAAGGGGGATTTCTACACTGGCCACCAATGTAAGGGGGAATTTACACTCACCACCAATTTAAAGGGGACTTCTACATGGACCACTAATGTAATGGAGGATTCTAAACTGACTAAACTGACTACAAATGCAAGTCTGGATTTTTTTTACCGATTACCAATATAAAGAGGAGTTTCTACACTAATGTAATGGGGATTTACACTGACCACCAATGTAATAGGAGCATTCACAGTAACCACAATGTAAGAAGGGATTTACACTGACCACCAATGTAAAGGGGGCCTTCACACTGGCCACTAGTGAGAATGAAAGGATTGTACACCAAGTCCCAATGTAATGAGAAGATTTACACTGTAACTGAGACATTTAGCCTGCGTTCACATTTGTGTGTATCAGGAACGCATACAAAATCGCTTTCCTGACACCACAGAAACGTGCTGCCCTTTAGCAGATACACAGCAGTGCCATTAATTATTAATGATACCCTCAGGCATCTGCTGAGATGTGCGTATTCACATGCACCAAAATTCAGGGTGCTGTGGCACCATGTTATTTTGAAAAAGGGTTCCACCTCCAATTTGCTTACCTTTGCAGAACAGGATGATGTTAGGCTTAATGACCACAGTTGTAGGCAGGACTTTCCAGCATCCCCCATTATCTCCCCGGTGGGCAGCATTCAGCAGAAGTGATGGTGAATATGACCTCAGGGAGGCATGATCTACATATGAATGCCGCCTCTATTTACATATCAATGCTGTTGGTCCACAGCTATTTACATATTAATGCCACCACTATTTACATATCAATGCAGGTTAATTACATGTAAACATGGTGTCTGCAGGTGAGTCATCTGTACATGACAATAGGGCAGCATTAGTAACAGAACTTCACACTGAAATATCGGGACACAGCACGGGACTAAAACTTCAAGGGACAAGGGAATTTAAACTGGGATAGTTGGCAAGTATGAGGCAGCTGGTTTGGGCCCCACAACAATGATGGGGCCCAGGGCAGCTGCCCTTTTTGCCCTGCCTTAAAAATGGTCCTGGCGATTGGGTCTGAGAGTCTAGTGAGAGACTGGGAGCTCGGTGACTGAAGACCTACAGTGAGAGACTGTACAGTGCGAAACTATCTATGTCACCAATAGTTAAATACAACTACCGTTAGAAGATTTGTTGCCATAGGAGACAGCAGTCCTACCTGATATATATATCAGAAGTGATATCCAACTGGAGGCCTTCCCCTGTATAACTGTCTACCGAGAGAAGTCTCGGAAGTGTGACAATTAACATTGCATCTACTTAACCTCTCTGGCGGTATTCCTGAGTCTGGCTCGGGTGGAATTTCAGAACCAAAAGCGGTAACCCCGAGCCAAACTCGGGATTGCATTGCAGGATCCAGGAAGAGTGTGCTTACCTTATCCCTTGGATCCAGCAATGGCCCCCTGCTGTGTGAGCGGCTCTGCCTCCACTCGATGGATGAGCTCCGTTCCCTGCGAGCGTTGCGACACACGGGGACGGAGAACGGCGCCAAATTCAAAAAGTGAAACACACACATTACATACAGTATAATGTAATCTTACAGAATACATTGCTGTATGAAATTATTTATTTTACATCCCTTTTGTCCCTAGTGGTCTGCCCAGTGCCCTGCATGCAGTTTTATATTATAAAAACTGTTCTTTCTGCCTGGAAACTGGAGATTGTCCATAGCAACCAAAACCAAAGTGGTTTTAAACCAGCTCGAAAACTGTGATAATAAATTAGAATCACTCGCAGAATGGAGCGATAGTGATTTGTGGGGAGATCCGTCATCAAATACTGAAAAGTAATGACAGTGACAATTCTGCAACTGAGCAAATTTCAGTGTTTTTGATTTGATTACATTATTGAATAATTTTTATTATATTATTATTTGGTATAATTATTTATTATATTTTAATTTGTTTGTTTTTCAAATTTTATCATACCCGGGATGTCTACTAGACTGGTTTGGACAGATTTAAGTGAGTTATTCCTAAGAATTACAGGCCTACAATATGAAACGCCAAATTTCCATGCAAAATAATTGTACCGCTTTAAGCATCAAAAATCTGAAATAATCATACCGCCAAAGAGGTTAAGGGTGTCTTGGCCCTAACCCTCTCTCCCACAGTTCTGTTAAGAGACAATAAATCTCTTTTGCATTCAAAAAGTGTCTGGAGCCCATCACTCCATCTTGCATTACACCCACCATGCCCTGTAACCCACTCTACAAAGACAGATGTCAGTTCTCCCTAACTCTGGAGGTCACCATTGGGCTTTTGGAGGTCCGGGACCTTGCTACACAAGCGACCTCTGCTGCCAGAGTATGTAATTCAATGGTGTAATTGGCAACAGTTCTCGTACTCTGTTTGATGGATGGTCATGAGGCTCTTGGCAGCAAAAGTGGAGCATGCAGGAACATGGGCGTCCGCAAGTAGGGGCAAGGGGGGTCAAGTGCCCCCCCCCCCTGGAATCAGGGATCAGATCTTAAATTCAACACAGTTCCATCACTATTGGGGTGACACCATCATGGTTCTGTCAAGCCTCCCTATCAGTGTAGTGTGACTTCGGGCTCTTTTCCCTGATCAGTCCAGCAGAGAACTCGGCGGCGCTGTGACAGGAGAAAGGCGAGCTGCGGGCTATCAGGTTTCCCCTGGTCACCCCCCCCCCCCCTTTCTCCTGTCAGGGAGAAGAGACAATGGCTCTCACCAGGTTCCCCACCCAGCTTTCTACTTGCTCCATTCCTTCCCTATTGGCCATAACTGAAGGCCAATCAAAGGAGACTAGGAGAGGAGAGCATCATGGGACATGTAGTCCAAAAGATTGGTGGCCCCTTTTTGCACAGGGAGGAGGCTACAGCTCGATCAAGAGCGAGATTGAGAGACTGCAGCCTGGAAAAAAGCTGAGGGAGAGAGTGCTACAGGAAAAAGAACAAGGAGTGTGCTGGGCGGAAGCCAGAGAGAGCCACGCTGCCCAGCGCCACCAGAGAGAGAGCTACACTGCCCCGCGCCACCAGAGAGAGCCATGCTGTTCAGCGCCACCAGAGAGAGCAACGCTGCCCAGCACTGCCAGAGAGAGAAAGACTGAGCCACTGCCAGGGTATAGACATGCTACACTACTGACCAGAGTCGCGCCCGGGGGAACCCAGAGTGAGCGATCATCCAGCCAGAGGGATCACTGCTGTAGTTTCACTGGGACTGGTAAGAGGGCCTGTTGGCCATTATCCATTACCTATCCTTGGGACTGTACTACGTCTGCAGTCTCTGACCATGATAATGACATTGTCGAAAAGGGGCGGCACATGGGTGACCCTAAATTTATGCCCCCCCCTGAAAAAAATTCTGCGGATGCCCAGGTGCAGGAACGTCAAATACCCTTTTAAAGGAAGCCACAAAGTCAGGGTAACTCAGGACAATGAGTGTTTGCATCTCCCCGGAGGGTTTGCCCAGGTCAAGACTCTATCAGAAAGCAAAGAAATAATGAAGTCTACTTTTCTTCTGTCCATGGAGAACACCTTGGACAGCATCGCAAAGTATATCCCAACCTGATTGAGATACCCTCTGCATTGAACTGGATCGCCCCCAAATCGCTGGGAAGCAGAGCGGAACCAGACATACAGTTGTGCTCATAAGTTTTCATACCCTGGCAGAATTTATGGTTTCTTGCCCATTTTTCAGAGAATATTAATGATATCACAAAAACTTTTCTTTCACTCATGGTTAGTGTCTCGCTGAAGCCATTTATTATCAATTAACTGTGTTTACTCTTTTTAAATCATAATCACAACAGAAACTACCCAAATGACCCTGATCAAAAGTTTACATACCCCAGTTCTTAATACCGTGTATTGCCCCATTTAACAACAATGACAGCTTGAAGTCTTTTGTGGGATTTGCGGATGAGGCTCTTTATCTTCTCAGATGGTAAAGCTGCCCATTCCTCTTGGCAAATAGTCTCCAGTTCCTGTAAATTCTTGGGCTGTCTTGCATGAACGGCACGTTTGAGATCTCCCCAGAGTGGCTCAATGATATTGAGGTCAGGAGACTGAGATGGCCACTCCAGATCCTTCAGTTTATTCTGCTGTAGCCAATGACAGATCGACTTGGCCCTGTGTTTTGGATCATTGTCATGTTGGAATGTCCAAGTACATCTAGGGTTGCCAC
This sequence comes from Lithobates pipiens, assembly GCF_037356315.1. Classification (NCBI taxonomy): domain Eukaryota; kingdom Metazoa; phylum Chordata; class Amphibia; order Anura; family Ranidae; genus Lithobates; species Lithobates pipiens. The sequence goes on from NW_027507881.1 coordinate 8,835,958, forward strand.
CTGTCCAGGATTTACCCGGACAGTTCGGGTTTGGAATCGTGTCCGGGTTTCTAACTACCTGAAACCCAGACACGTTATTCAGACCGGACTATGGCTTCCCAGCAGGGTTGCAGTTGTCTAAGCCAGGAGTGTCTGTTACACCCTCTTTCACACTGCCCAAAGCCAGGACTAACAATCCCCCCCTCTGCATACACACACACACAGACAGGAGAGGAGAGAGGACTTGATTTGCTCCTCTTCTTCCAGCTCCTACCCCTCTGTGTCTGCCCACACTCCAATCCCCAGCACTGTGCCTTAGAAAAGTAAAGTGGGGGGTGGAAATTTGAAGTCCAGCAGCCTCAAATACATCTGCATGAGAGGTGCGGACTGCGAAGGGGTGAGTGAGCTCACCATCCATCCCTTTCTGTGACTGAAGTCTCCTCCCTTCTCTCTCCTGCCTCTGAGTGGATACACTAAGGCAAATAAGAGTTCTCAGAGCATCCCTTACATCAGAGTTCCTGCTTACATCAGAGTCCTCAGTGTTCCCCCTTAAATTAGGGCTCCCATAGCATCCCTTTTGTTAGAGTCCAGAGCAGGTTTTCATCAAGGATGTCTCGGTACATTGATGCATTCATCTTTCCCTCAATCCGCTGAAAAACATCCCCGTAGGGATGCCAATGACCAGGTGATGAGCAGTGCCTGGTTTCCTCCAGACATAACGCTTGCCATTCAGGCCAAAGAGTTCAATCTTTGATTCTTCAGACCAAAGAATTTGGTTTCTCATGGTCAGAGTCCTTCAGGTGCCTTTTGGTAAACTCAAGGCAGACTGTCATGTGCCTTTTACTGAGACTGGCTTCTGTCTGGCCACTCTACCATACAGGCCTGATTGGTGGAGTGTTGCAGAGATGGTGGTTCTTCTAAAAGGTTCTCCTCTCTCCATAAAGAAACGCTGGAGTTCTGTCAGAGTGACCATCGGGTTCTTGGTCACCTCCCTGAGACCCTTCTCCCCCAATCGCTCAGTTGGACTGGGCGGCCCGTTCTAGGACAAGTCCTATTGGTTCCAAACTTCTTCTATGTATGGATGCTGGAGGCCTTGGGACCTTCAATGCTGTAGAAATTTTTCTGTAACCCTTCTCTAGATCTGTGCCCCCATACAATCCTGCCTCGGAGGTCTACAGACAATTCCTTTGGACTTTATGTCTTTGGTTTGTGCTCTGACATGCACTGTTAATTGTGTGACCTTATCTAGACAGGTGTGTGGCTTTCCAAATCATGTCCAATCAACTGAATTTACCACAGGTGGATTCCAAACAAGTTGTAGAAACATCTCAAGGATGATCAGTGGAAACAGGAGGCACCTGAGATCAATTTTGAGTGTCGTGGCAAAGACTGATACTTATGTACATGGGATTTTTTCATTTTTCATTTTTAATAAATTTTCAAAGATTTCAAACAAACTTCATTCACATTGTCACTATGGGGTATTGTTTGTAGAATTTTGAGGAAAATATAGAATTTAATTAATTTTGGAATAAGGCTGTAACATAAGAAAATGTGGGAAAAGTTAACCGCTGTGAATACTTTCCGGATGCACTGTATATACATTCAGACAGTCCCTACTTACTGCTTCCATTTTGGTCAAAACTAAGGGAGATTGTGGGGTGGTGGGCTGGAGGGACTGGGGGGGGGGGGGGGGGAGGGGATGGAGCTCCAGCCGGGACTGATTAAGACAGGACACCGGCCCTCCTGCTCAGCAGGTGCCTGGGCCCCACTTTTGAACTGATGGGGCCCAGTACAGGAGGGGGCTGGTTGTACTGCCTTATCAGCGGCCCTGATTGCACTGCAAGCACATTGTGTGTTTTAGCGCATTTTTCGCACATTCCAGCGAGCGCAGAAATTGCAGGTTTGTGTTCAGTCCTTGAATAGGGACTAATGTTGTAAGGGCTTACCTAGATTGGAGTCCATGTTGCAGAGATGTAGGCTCACCCTTGCAGATAAACACAGCCCACAGTAACAAACAGATAAGCTACCTGGGCTGTGAATCTGTGCACGGGGGCTTGACAGGAATTTGCCAAAGGATTGTCCAGGTAAAGCCATAGTCAGGGATTCCAGAAGACAGAGTAAACGATACACAAGCCAGGGTCGGTAGCCGGGGTCAGTCTGGGAACACAGGAACACAGGAACACAGGAACACAGGAACACAGGAACACAGGAACACAGGAACACAGGAACACAGGAACACAGGAACACAGGAACACAGGAACCTTTGGCAACAAGAGACAATGAACTGACAAAGCCCTCAGAGTGAGGCAGTGTTTTATACCCTAGCTGATTAGGTAACCTGCCACAGCTGATCCAAGAGTGACAGGTACAAACAGAATTGCCCACAGTACTTATGCAAAACTAGACATGGCTGGAAAGCAGGCAGAATAGAACTGAGGTGTGGCTCAGAGGTAAGGTAACGGGAACAACTACTGGCAGTCATGAGTTCAATACCACCCAGAGCCACTTGAGGCGTGACTACACCTGGCTGTCCAAAATACACGGTAGGGACCGTGACAGTTCCCTCCCCTTAGGAATGCCCTCAGAGCATGGAACATCCTATTTCTTTTGGGCTTTCTTAGTTTTAGAAGTTCCAGTTGGGTAGACTTTCGTCGCTCGCAAGGCTCTTTCGAAAGTCTTCAGGTCCTGCTTACGGACTATGGTGCCATTTGAGGCATACGTACAGTCAGGAGATAGCGGGATCACCGGCACAGGAACTTCAAGCGGGGACACCGGCACAGGAACTTCAAGCGGGGACACCGGCACAGGAACTTCAAGCGGGGGCACCGGCACAGGAACTTCAAGCGGGGGCACCGGCACAGGAACTTCAAGCGGGGGCACCGGCACTTCGAGCTGGATAGCAGGCAGAGATTCAGGGACAGCAGGAAGGATCCTAGAAGTACCCACTTGGAGAACCTTAGACCGAGGTGGGCGAATTGGACAGAGAGATATAAGATGCCCTCTCCCCCCACAGTAAAAACAAAGACCACAGTCTCTCCTCCGCTCTCTTTCACCTTGGGATAGCTTGGGCCGGATGGCCCCTATCTCCATGGGTTCTACGTCTCCCAGGGAAGGTGTGCGTGTGACCTTAGGAGCGTCTAGGCTTTGTGGGGTAAGGACTTCAGCTTCATGACTTGGAACATACTGTGATGGCATGGAGTCGTATCTGTACCGGGTACTTCTGTCCTTGGATGCCCGCAGGCCACGTGAGCAAAGAGTAGACTTGGGAACTCTGGTCTTAGAAACACGAATGTAAGAATCCAGAGCAAACATGAATGCCTCCCAGCTATCCAAGACTGGACTCCTTTCCTGTAAAAGCTGATGAGCCCATGTTTTGCATTGTCCAGTGAGCAGGTTGATGGAAGCACGAATCTTAATAAAGTCAGTGGCATAGGTCCTAGGCTTAAGGGCAAACAACAGCTCACAATCCATCTTAAAACAAAAGAAGGATGCACGATTACCATCAAACTTCTCAGGCATCAAAACAAACGGTTCTGGACATGCAGGTTCCAGGGTTGGGTGTACTGTGCCTCTAAACAAACGGACTTCTTGCTGCAGCTCAGCAATGGTCTGGCCCAAGCTGGAGACTTGTAGAGCAAGGGAGGTGAGCATCCTGTACATCTCTGCGGACTCCCTGTTGGTCAGTTCATTATGTAAGGGCTTACCTAGATTGGAGTCCATGTTGCAGAGATGTAGGCTCACCCTTGCAGATAAACACAGCCCACAGTAACAAACAGATAAGCTACCTGGGCTGTGAATCTGTGCACTGGGGCTTGACAGGAATTTGCCAAAGGATTGTCCAGGTAAAGCCGTAGTCAGGGATTCCAGAAGACAGAGTAAACGATACACAAGCCAGGGTCGGTAGCCGGGGTCAGTCTTGGAACACAGGAACACAGGAACACAGGAACACAGGAACACAGGAACACAGGAACACAGGAACACAGGAACACAGGAACACAGGAACCTTTGGCAACAAGAGACAATGAACTGACAAAGCCCTCAGAGTGAAGCAGTGTTTTATACCCTAGCTGATTAGGTAACCTGCCACAGCTGATCCAAGAGTGACAGGTACAAACAGAATTGCCCACAGTACTTATGCAAAACTAGACATGGCTGGAAAGCAGGCAGAATAGAACTGAGGTGTGGCTCAGAGGTAAGGTAACGGGAACAACTACTGGCAGTCATGAGTTCAATACCACCCAGACCCAGAGCCACCCAGAGACACCTGGCTGTCCAAAATACACGGTAGGGACCGTGACAAATGTACTGTAACCTGTGGACGTAACCATTTTTATCTGGGGGTTCCCTGACACCCTGGGGGTAAAAAAAAAATTGGGAAGGCCTGCTGTAGAAAAAATGCTCCATGACCAGCATGTATGAAGGATCAGCAGATATATAAACGATCAATATATTGATCGGAGAGGATGAAAATGATACAATGAATACAATGTGATAGAAGAGGTAGAATGAAATAATACAATTATTACACAGAAATTAAAGAGGAAATCAACAACACAATTCCTCTAAAGATTGAAAAATAAAATGATACCATGAATACAAAGTGATAGAAAAGGTAGAATAAAATTATATAATGAATACAAAGTGATAGAAAAGGTAGAACAAAATGATACAATGAATATAAAGTGATAGAAAAGGTAGAATGAAATAATACAATTATTACACAGAAATTAAAGAGGAAATCAACAACACAATTCCTCTAAAGATTGAAGAATAAAATATTACAAATTAATACAAAGTGATAGAAAAGGTAGAATAAAATGATAAAAAGTGATAGAAAAGGTAGAATAAAATGATACAAAGTGATAGAAAAGGTAGAATGAAATAATACAATTATTACACAGAAATTAAAGAGGAAATCAACAACACAATTCCTCTAAAGATTGAAGAATAAAAAATTACAAATTAATACAAAGTGATAGAAAAGGTAGAATAAAATGATAAAAAGTGATAGAAAAGGTAGAATAAAATGATACAAAGTGATAGAAAAGGTAGAATGAAATAATACAATTATTACACAGAAATTAAAGAGGAAAGCAACAACACAATTCCTCTAAAGATTGAAGAATAAAGTATTACAAATTAATACAAAGTGATAGAAAAGGTAGAATAAAATTAAACAAAGTGATAGAGAAGGTAGAATAAAATGATACAAGGAATATAAAGTGATAGAAAAGGTAGAATGAAATAATACAATTATTACACAGAAATTAAAGAGGAAATCAACAACACAATTCCTCTAAAGATTGAAGAATAAAATATTACAAATTAATACAAGGTGATAGAAAAGGTAGAATAAAATGATAAAAAGTGATAGAAAAGGTAGAATAAAATGATACAAAGCGATAGAAAAGGTAGAATGAAATAATACAATTATTACACAGAAATTAAAGAGGAAAGCAACAACACAATTCCTCTAAAGATTGGAGAATACAATATTACAAATTAATACAAAATTATAGAAAAGGTAGAATAAAATGATACAAAGTGAAAGAAAAGGTAGAATAGAATGATACAATGAATACAAAGTGATAGAAAAGGTAGAATAAAATGATACAATGAATACAAAGTGATTGAAGAGGAAAGCAACAACACAATTCCTATGCAGTACACACGGTCGGATATTACGATGACAAAATCCATCAGATTTTTTTCCAACAAATTTTGGCCCAAACTTGTCTTGCATACACACGGTCACACAAAGTTGTCGGAAAAGCCAATCGTTCAGAACAAGGTGACGTACAACGGGACTATAAACGGACCAGTAGCCAATAGCTTTCATCTCATAATTTATTCTGAGCATGCATTGCACTTTGTCCGTCGGAATTCTCTACACATGATCAGAAATTTAAACGATCGGATTTTGTTGTTGGAAAATTTTAGATCCTGCTCTAAAACTTTGTGTGTCAGAAATTCCGATGGAAAAAGTCAGATGGAGCCCACACACACGATCGGACCATGTGTACAGGGCATTATAAAAAGATTGAAGAAGAAAATGATACAATGAATACAAAGTAATGGAAGAATAAAATGATACAAATATTCCATAGTGGAATAAAATGACACAATGTATCAGAAGGAAGACCCTTCTATCTCTTTGTCTCCACCGATTTTCTATACATTGGGATCTGACAGATACAAAATCATCAAAAGTATAAAAACAAACAAATCTGATCTAAATAAACAAATAAACAAATAAACAAAATAAATAAAATGCTGAAGGTTATTATTGTGTCCACTAACACCAATTTTTTATTTTTTTATTTTAATTAATATTGCATCCACTGACCTCAATGTTGGGGGTTATTATTGCACTCACTGACTGATTCACATCGGCCGTAGCTTGATGGCATCGCTGTGCATGCACCGAGTGTGCCCTGAATGCAGATCGTCGTGCCATTGATAATGACTCCCGTATCAGAGGTGCGAGTGACGTCATCGCGGCCCGGCCATACAAACGGCTTTTTTTTCCCCCTTCCCTCTTTGCACAAATTAAAGGAGGACGGTAATGGATAGAGGGAGAGGAATTCCTCCTCTCTATACCTCGAAAGTAGGAAAATAGTCACGGGTAGGGATGAGCTTCGTGTTCGAGTCGAACGTACGTTCGACTCGAACATTGGCTGTTCGTCCGTTCGGCGAAATCCGAACATTTTAGTCCGTTCGCATCAAATTCGTGTGCGATGGCGCAGTGCATTGCTGGCTCATGATTGGCCAAGCATGCACTGTGACCCCGCATGCTTGGCCAATCACAGCGCCAGCAGCGAGGAGAGCCATGATTGGCCACAGGCAGGATGCCTGTGGCCAATCATAGCTCAGGCTGTGTAGTGCACGCCCCACACTATATAAGGCCGCCATCGCGGCGGCCTCGTGTAGTGTGTTGGCGTCTGAAGCAGTGGGTGTTCTGTGTACCTTCAACACAGTACACACCGATCGTTTTCGGCCGATTTTTCTATCTTGCTGATGTGTAGTGGTTATTGTCTGTGCCCTGACCGCAGTATACACCGCTATATTCACCTCACCTATATACCGTGTTTCCCAGATAGTAAGACACCCCCGATTGTAAGACGTATCGGGAGTTTCAGAGGGGTCGGCTAATATAAGCCGTACCCCGAAAGTAAGACATATGTCTTACTTTCGGGGAAACACGGGGGTATTGCCGCCTCCAGTGGCGTACTAAGAGTGGGGCGGGGGGTGCGGGCCGCACCGGGTGCCACACCCTGGGGGGGGGTGCCAGGCCAGCGCCCTCCCCCTCCGACTGAAGAGACAGTGCCGTTCTGATCAGTCTCGGGCAGCGGCTGTCACTCACAGCCGAGCAGAGTGAAGCCGCCTCCCCCTCCTCTTGTATGGCTACCCAGTGCTGTCCATGAAGGAGAAGGAGGGGGAGGGGGCTTCACTGAAGTGAAGTGAAGGTGTGAAGAGATTCTCTGCAGCTCTTATTATGTAACCGCAAGATGCAGCTGAGGAGGACTACAAGTCCCAACATACCGGGCTGTGTGGGCTTACAGTTCTCCTCTGCTGAGCATAGCAGCTTTGTATGCTTGGACTTGTAGTCCTCCATAGTGCAGCCTTGCATGCTGGGACTTGTAGGCCTCCTCTGTAGTACAGTGCAGCCTTGCATGCTGGGACTTGTAGTCCTCTGTAATGCAGTGCAGCCTTGCTTGCTGGGACTTGTAGTCCTCTTCTGTAGCGCAGTGCAGCTCTGCATGCTGGGATTTTTTTCCAATATAAGACATACCCCGAAAGTAAGACATAGTGGGGCTTTTGGGGATAAAAAGAAAGTAAGACACTGTCTTACTTTTGGGGAAACACGGTAGCTAGTGATCTATCTTTTATAATAGAGCTTGCAGTCAGTAGTGTTAGGAGATAGTGCGTGCTGAGTTAGAGTAGGATTTTGCAATATCAATCAATTGGATCGCTCTGCAAATGCTGTCTCATGTACCCCTTAAATGGACAAAGCCTACTTGATCTTTATGCGCAGCCACTGCGCCCATCAAGCGCAGCCACTGTGCCTATCAAGCGCAGCCACTGTGCCCATCAAACGCAAGTACTGTGCTCATTAAACGCAGCTACTGGTGCCACTAGCGGCTGGTGCTCAAATTTTTTGGGGAGGCGCAAGCAAACTGAAAAAAGAAAATCAATTGCGGCCATTGTGCCATCAAACTAAGCCACTGTGCCCATCAAGCCCAACCACTGTGTCTATCAAATGCAGCCACTGTGCCCATCAAGCGTAGCCCCTGTGCCCAGCAAGTTCAGCCACTGTGCCCATCAAATGCAACCACTGTGCCCATCAACCACAGCCACTGTGCCCATCAATTGCCACCACCGTGTCCATCAAATGCAACCACTGTGTCTATCAAACGCAGCCACTGTGCTCATCAAGCGCAGCCACTGTGCCCATCAAATGCAACCACTGTGCCCATCAAACGCCGCCACTGTGCCCATCAAATGCAGCCACTGTGCCATCAAACGCAAGCCACTGTGCCCATCAAATGCTGCCATTATGCCCATGAAACACAGCCACTGTGCCCATCAAAGGCAGCTACTGTGCCCATCAAGAGCAGCCATTGTGCCAACTACCATACCTATCAATTGCTGCCAGTATGCCCATCAATTTCTGCCAGTGTACCCATCAATTGCCGCTCCTGTGCCCCATCAAATGCTGCCAGTGTGCCCATCATTTGCCGCTGCAACGGTGCCCCATCAAATGCTGGCAGTGTGTATCACCCCGGCACTTGCCTGTCTCGCAGCGGGTCAGTGGCGGTGTCCTGCGTGCTCCTTGATGTCTTCTTCCGTCCTCTCTATCAGGCGTCCAATCACAGCGTCTGATGTTTCAGCCAATCAGGTGACAGATAACAGACCCGAGCACCTGATTGGCTGAGAGGTGGTTCAGTGTTAGCAAAGTGAATTCCTTCGCTTTGCTAACAAACAATTGAGTGAGCAGCAAACGCACAGCATTGCACCCGCTGTTCACCTTTTTGGGTGCCTATTAGAGTCTACAGCTCTAATCAGGTGCTTCCAAAAAAAAAAAAAAAAAACATCACTATAATTCAGGTGCTCAGCGCCAGAAAAGGGGCCAGACACCTGAATAGGGGGTGTCAGCGGGGACTATAAATAGATTCATGCAAGGCATGAATCTATCTATGGTGATAGAGCGGTGACAGAAGAGAAGGGGCAGCGCTCCTGCGCCCTTTACGGACGCACTCCCACTGTATGTTATACTTTTAATTTAAAGCCCCTCTCAGAGATAAAATCCACACCCCTGCCTGTTGTAGCCACTTCCTATTGGATGGGCTATGGTAAAAAAAAGGTGGACGTCAGCAGAGAGGATTGGAGGAGACTGGTGGTCCCCTGGGTCGGTGGTACTCCTAACAGTGGGGATGTGGGATCTAGTTTGGGGATTTACGTGGGTATATCTGGCTTCACACAGTAAGGGGGAAAAGGCCTAATAGAAAAAGATAGTGGGTATTTAAGTCAAATAATGAAGAGGCAGAGAAAACATTTTGGGAGCCCAATGGATCCAGCAAATTATGCATTCTAATTATTTTCCTATTGCATTCTTCTTTCTTTTCTCCAGTACCACTACATTAAACTCCCACTTAAATTAATATTTTATTGCTTCATAGGCAGAACAAATGTCATTTGTAATTATATGGCAGAGGTTGCAGTGTGGTGGCACCAGCACCAGTGCCTAAGGCCCAATTTTTCTGCCCCTGTTTAACAGGGACATGTAATTACAATTCTTGATATAATATTTCACAGGAGGGCCCCTTCCTGTGCCCACCCAGAGTAACGGTGAGGACTTATAGTGTTGTGGCACCAGCACCACAACCACCAAAGGTCAATTTTTCTACCATTGTTCAACAATGGCATGTAATTACAATTCTTGATATAATCGTTCACAGCAGGGCGCTTCAGCGCCCACCAAGAGTCACTTTGAGGGCTTACAATGTTGTGGCAAAACCAACACCTTGTTCCGCCATTTCTGCAGAGCATATAGGGCAGGCCCCTACTTTCAAACATCCAACTTACAAACATCTCCTACTTGCAAACGGAAGGAGATAACAGCAAGTGAGATGAAAAAAGATGGACGACAAAACAAATTATACAGGGGTGATAACCCTTCCCTATGTTTTCCAAAAAGCTTAAAAATAGTTTTTTGGACTGGAGCTACACTTTAAAAATGTACCAGTTGAAAATTACAAACAGATTCAACTTAACACAACAAACCTACACAGTCCCTGTCTTGTTTGCACCGCCTGTATACTGCTGTTCTGAGTATATAGGGCCTGGGGGCCACACGCATTTCCTTTTTTTAATATGGGTACAGGGTTCCCCTTAATATGCGTACAAGACCCAAATAGGCTGGTAATGGACAGGGAGGGCTACCCATGTCATTTTTCTCAATGATTTTCAACCATATTGCAGGAACCAGATATAACATTAAAACCGCAAGCAGTTTTAAATGGTGTTATTTCCGTTTAATGTCATTTTGTGCAGGGACTGTTCTAAACACGGGAAACACGTGGCACTTCACAGGCATACTACAGACACCCCCCAGGCACCATATTTAAAAGAATATTTCACTTTTTTTTTTCACTTTAATCGTCATTAAAATCAGTGTTCCCGCCAAAACGGCCGTTTTTAAAACTTTTTTTTGCATTGACCCATGTCCCCTGAGGCAGGAGTCAGGTCCCCAAACCCTTTTTAGGACAGTATCTTGCATATTAGCCGTTAAAATTAGCACTTTTCATTTCGAACGTTCGAGTCCCATAGACTTCAATTGGGTTCTAACGTTCATTCGAATTTGGGGTCCGTTCGAAAGTTCTGGTGCGAACCGAACCGGGGGGTGTTCGGCTCATCCCTAGTCACGGGTATGAAGAGAATAGTAGGGTTCATAATGGGGTAATGGAGTTTACAGGGGGATAGACAATCCCCCCTTCCTTTCTTCCCTCCCTTTTTTTTATCCTTCTCGGGTTATGTGGGAATATTGATTAGGAAAATCCCCTCCTCCCCCTTTTCACTTCACTCACCTCCCCCCCCCCCCCCAAAAAAAAAATTATTATTTTTTCCCCTTATGGAGATAGGGGAATGGCCATGTTTTTAGATCCTCCTCTCCTTCCCCTTTTTGTATGGCCTAGAATTAAGAGGATATGGAGATTTATTTTTAAATTTAAATATATACTAAAGGATCGATCCATTCAAGTACCCAATGTAAATATTTTTTTATGTATTTATGTGTATTTTCGAGTATTATTATGAATGACTTGCAGATTGTTTTGCAAAGTATGTGAGAAAATTTTTTGTTTTAAAATGTGGAAAATTTAATAAAAACAATTTAAACACAAACGGCTTGAGAGCATGACCCTGGAAGGAAGAACGGGAGAAGATAGTTACATGTAATGGTGTGTATCTTATTATCTGCAGCAGTGGCGGCTGGTGCTCTAATTCTTTTTTTGGGGGGGGGGGGGGGGGCCTGCACTTACCCATCCAGGCCGCGGGCAGTTTCAGCGGCTTCCCCCTGCATCTCCTCCTTGGTGCCTCCTCCTCCTGGTTACGGCCAATATGGTCGCTTCTCCTCTCAGCCAATCGGGTCTTAAGACCCATTTCCTGATTGTCCGGGAGGAGAAGCAGGAAGACAATAGCGAATATTACTTCACTATTGTCACACAAGTGGGTGGGCTCAGGATGCAGTGCTCTGTGCCCCAAGCCCACCCTTTTTAGAAGCCAATTAAGCCACAGGCTCTAATCACATGCTTAAAAAAAAACTCATAGAAATCCATGCGTCTGGCGCCCTGCATGTAGATTAGGGGCCGGGCGCATGGATTAGGGCTGCGGTGCCCCTAATGGAGCAGCCGCCACTGAACTGCAGACAGCTGCTTCTGGTAAAAATCTTCCATGCAGTGTATCCTCACAGATGCCAGCTTTCACCCTGAGTTGTTTGCTGGCATCAGGAAGGTTACCAGCAGCTGCTGCTACTGAGAAAACTTGCGCCGCTCACCCGACCCCTCTCCACCATTTACAGAACTTCTATCACTATACTCCCACAATGCATCTCTGTGAAAGGGCAGAGGAGACGTTATTCAGCTGCTCCTCCTCCATTCATGGAACGCAATTGTGGATGAGTAGTAATATGAGAAAAATATATAGTGGAAGGGGCAGGTGAATGGTGCAACTTTTCTCAGTATCAGTAGCTGGAAGATGTCCACACAGGGCTGCAAATGACGCAGCAGGAAAGATTTTCTTATGTGCCCGGGGGAAAAATTCTTCCTTGGAGTGTTGCTGCTCATGCACTAGAAGTGGTAAATGCTTGTTTAGGTCTAGGGGGTTACAAAAACCACATTCACTTACCAGATTCCTCTACTCCCACAGGCTGCATCAAGGCTGTAAGATTGGTCTATGTAACCTGTCCAATAGCCCTGCACTGGATGTGAGAGCAATGAGGGACAATCCACTGCTGGGGCATAGGGGGTAAATGAGCATTAAACCCCTGTATTGCAGGGGCAGCCCCACTGCAGGGAAGGATTTTTCCATTTCCCCAAGATGGGCTTTAATGGTTATTGCAAATAAAAAAAATATCACATACAGCACTCAGTGTCAACCTAATCCATTCCCTTTCCCTCATATATTTGGTGTTCCCCTTCCCTCCTATCCCCTGTCATATTGGTGGCCTCCTAACCCCTCATCTATATTTAGTGGCCCCTTATCCTCCTCTCCTGTATTTTGTGCCCCTTGCACCCCCATCTCATACTCAGAAATTTGGTGGCCCCTTTATCCCGTGTTTATATATTTTTTGGTGGCCTCCCTATCCCCTCCGCTATATTTGATGCCCCCTATCTTCTCTCCTAATTTGGTGACCCCCAATCTCCTCCCCTATGTTTGTTGGTCCCTCTCCTGTACTTGTACTCCGATAATCTGCCATATATTTAACAGGCCCTCTATCACCTCTTCTATATATACTGCCCCCCTCTCCCTTCTCATATATTTGTAGCCCACTTATCCTATACTTGGTGCCCCCCCATCTCTGTCCTATATTTGGTGCCCCCCCATCCCCTATCTTTTCTCCTGTATTTGGTGGACCCTATCCTCTCTCCTATATTTGGTTACTGCATCCCTTCTCCTATATTTGTTGGCCCCTTTTTCCATATATAGCGTCCCTCCATCCTCTTCCTATATTTGGTGACCCCTCTTTTTATTTGGGGGCTCCCCTATCTTCTGTCTTGTATTTTGCCACCCCCCCCCATCATCTGTCCTATGTTTATTGGTCCTCCTCTCTTATATTCGGTAGACCTGCAATCC